>NC_048220.1:90966510-91131222 GCF_002007445.2 Ailuropoda melanoleuca | reverse complement strand
GAGATGCTTTTTTGTCCAGAGTTATCCATCTAGGAAGGGGCAGAGATAGGGAGTCAGGTAACTGACAACACCTTTTACGTCAATTTGTTCATCTGTAAAAGATGGTAGGTAATTGAACTTGAAGGTCCCATCTACGTCAACCGTTATTGGATGCGTGACACCAGGAGCCAGCCCACCATCCCTCAGTGAGAAAAATAAGCTATATAAATCCAGGCAGCAAAACACAGAAATCTAAGTTTATGCCCCACTAAAACTGGGCAGTTGGTTTTTCACACATACACGTCCTCAGATTTTTTCCTTTTTCTCTCTTAAGAAGAAAATAAGCCAAGCTTTGTGTGTATATATGAGTGTGCCATATTTTTAACACAGCTTTAAAGAAAATGTCAATAAGTAGATAAGTGGCTAACTATGTCTTAAAAAGGCAACTGTGGAAGAAATTTTAACCTAGAAATGACTGATTTTAGACCCTGTATTGTTCTGAACAAAGAAAATGGTTATTTTTTTATTGTTTGTTGTCTTTGTATTTAACTTGGGCTTTAGCATTAAAGAAAAAAAACCTGGAAATCAAACAATAATAAATCAGAGTTTTTTTAAATTTTAGGGCTCTTTAGAGACTATGAGTCCAGACTTCTCAGGTACATCAGATGTACTCACTCTTGTCTAGACAACTGAATGACGTTTTCAGAGGGCCGGGAAGGCATATGCCACGGCGTAGGCCCAGCTGGTACACCTAACAGATTCTCACCAGCATTAGACAACTACAGCAACAACATAGTATCTGACTTTGATGAGAAAGTTCCTAGTTTTTGAATGTCATTTACCAGTTCAAAAAATGTATAAACATTGTTGTGGGATAAACAATACCTGCCTACAGGTCATTTTTGGCTCATTGTGGGCCATTTTGTGACTTTGATTTAATCTGATCTCCACGTTTTGCATATGCAGAAACCTTCACCCAGTGAGAAAGTCAAGGTTATCCTTTGACTTCTTCAAAAGCATGCATTGAGGTGGTAATGATGTCAGACAGGAACCGGGGCCCCCACCGTTCTGTGCCTTGATTACTTTCAAGTAATTATTCTGCCACTTTTGCTTGTTAGAAGACAAGTGTGAAGTTGTGTGGTCTGTTAACTCCTGCAAGAGAGGAAACACTATTTTGTGTTTATATTTGGAAAGTGGAAAACACTTAGGTTGGATTCCCAGGATTCACTTTGTAAGGTTCATAAGATTCACTTTTAAGTGGGATTCTCTGGATTGGATTTAAGGATTGTGGAAAATAAAAAATTTTCCAGCCTATGGTTTTCTGATTGCATGAGGAAAAGGGAAACACACGAGGACCAACAGGGACATGCAGTCCACCCATATAATCTCTAAGAATGAACAAGGAACCCTACAGAATGCTGGGGGAATTGAGGCAAGCCACTTACAGGTTCATGCCGACATATCCTATGGCAGTCAGCTTCTTAAAGCTCATCCATCCCTCATCCTCCTTTCTCCTTTTATTTTCCCATAAAATAAGCATAAAGTCCTCATAAAGTATGTGAGAGGGTGATCTGGCTTCTCTGTGCACTTCATCGTCATTGATAGCTCCGACTGGAAGCAAATGCTGCCTTCATGTCACTGTGGGGGTTCAGAATCCTTCATATTAGTTATTTTATGTAAACGAGGGATCTAAGGATAAAATTATAATTTATGAGAACTGCATGAAGCTTCTGACAGTACTCACAAACATTCTAAACAACTTTATCTCGTTTTAGAACAAAACACACATTTTGTCACCTAAAAAGGATTTTTATTTTAACAGTATTTCTATTGTGTACTGCCCCGTTACTGTGCCTAATATGGGATGGGGCAAATTTTTTGTCCCATGTGCTTAGAAATATCTGCTTATCTACTGGGTGTTTACCCCAAAGATACAGACATAGTGAAGAGAAGGGCCATATGCACCCCAATGTTCATAGCAGCATTGTCCACAATAGCTAAATCGTGGAAGGAGCCAAGATGCCCTTCAACAGATGACTGGATTAAGAAGCTGTGGTCCATATATACAATGGAATATTACTCAGCTATCAGAAAGAACGAATTCNAAAAAAAAAGAAATATCTGCTTATGTCTATGATTCTTCTTTGAAGATTAGTGGGCAGTAATATTATCAGGTGACCCTACCCTTCTGAAGCCTCACTGATTGATAATTGGCTGCCAGTATCTTTTGGAGCCCAGGTGTTATTGTTGGTTGATTGTTCTTGTTTTGTTTTTAACCAAGTAATTAGCAAGCTGTAGATCCTTGATGCAGAGATTGAGACCCCTTGACTCATTTGGTCTTTACTGCCAGTACTTATTCATTATAATTTTGCTTCTGCANAAACAAAGAACAAGTGATAGTTCTTCAGTTGTGTTATGATTTCAGAATATGATAGATTTTCCAATTGGCATCCACAGATTTGGATGTTGCTACGAGAGGAAACTGAGATGTATGACATGGCAAGGGGTTTTTTTTTTTTTTTTAATCTTTAGTGTCATAAAATAGTTGAATAAACAGTCCAACTATCTTAATTATAATTAAGGAAACAGTCCATTTTCTCCCAGAGTCGCTCATTACTTAAGAACAAAAAGAAAGCTAAGCAGAACTCTCCAGTTAGACTGAAACTTTATCCCCTTAATATTTCTTATTCTGGTTGTGGGAATAGAGACCAAAATACAGCTCATTTCTTTCTCTAGTACTCGATTTCCACTTTTGATTTAAAAAAAAAATCCACTTTTTTTTCCCTAGGAAATATTTGAACAAAAGGCCATTAGGTAGAATCTTAGCTTTCAGATTTAAATGCTCATCTAAGGATAACCAGTGTAATCAGCTGAGCTTGCAAAGAATATACAATCATAAAATGATTTAATTAAATTCCATCAATGCTGTTTGTTTTGGTGCCCATTTGGGTATTAATAACACCGTTGCTATTTTCAATGCCAAAGGTTTACCACTTAATTATTATCTTTGCTTATTGGAGATGTTAGCATCAATTTGTAGGGTTCCATAATCACATACTGGGTGTTGCTTCAGCAGATATGACACGTTTCCCAGAACTAGAAGTCCCACAGCCTAAGCTTGATCTGAAGACGAAGCCGTGGAAATCAAATGAAAACATTTGTTAACTTGTAAAAATGAAACACAGAAAATAAGAACAGTTATTCAGACTGTGAGTAAATTTGATGGGGTGTGAACTGATCACTTTATTGCACTCTGTTTATAGCATCCTTGCCATTTTCTGAGATGGCAGCCCAATGCTTTTCATTGTCTTAATTAGATTAAGAATGGATTAGAGGAGCCAAATCTATTATTAAAAAGGCAATTCTGCTGTGTTCCTGAAAACCCCCTTTTGGTTTTTAATTTCTTAAATTCCACTGATGCAAAAGAGCAAATGCCTTACTTGTAATTATGAGCATGTATGCATTCATTTAAAAGGCTGGCCGAGTATGAGAAAAATCATATCATCAATTTTTTTTCACAATCATTTCTGAAAAAATAAGGAAAGGAAGGAAGGAGGGGACTGAGGGGATGGAAAGCTGGGTTTCTTTTTGCTATGGTGAAAACATGGGAACACTGTTCTCTTCTCCTTTTGCTTGACTCAAATGTAAAAAGGGCAATGCATCCTTTATGAGCTGAGAATCTCTCCAAGTACATGTGGGTTTTTTTAGTTTACTTCCACACCTGAAATATTTGAGGATGTAGAATTCTCATTCTTCTAACTCAGACTGAGCATTTGTTCTGTGGGAAACCTTCCAGGGTGATTATCTGGTTTTGCATTTTGCATTTGTTCCTCCTCTCCTTGAGCCTGTACAAATGCACCTTTCAGTTTCAGGCTTTTTGTATAATCTGTTATAAATATTATGCAAGCATTGCTTTGAGCTTCAGCTGCAGCAGAGTTGCTGTGTTGGAGGCAATAGTGTTTCATTTTGTTTTTTCCAGTACAACACTGTAGTTTTAATTTAATTACTCTAGTTTTAATTTTTTGTTGGGTTTCCTCCCACTAAACTGTGTCACTTTGAGATGCTATTTGTTATATACTTTCTCCACATTTTAAAATTACNATAAAATTACTATATTTATATATATGCCTATGATAAAATTTCATAGTATTATACACACACGCGTGCATACACACACACACGTACACACACGAATACATGCAAAAACTGGTGAAATTTGAATAAGGTCTATGGCTTACTCAATATTATTGTCCCAGTGTCANCGTACACAAACGAATACATGCAAAAACTGGTGAAATTTGAATAAGGTCTATGGCTTACTCAATATTATTGTCCCAGTGTCAATTTCCTCATTTTGATAATGTAAGGTGATATCACTGGAGATATCTGGGTGAAGGCTACATAGGAA
The DNA here is from genome assembly GCF_002007445.2 of Ailuropoda melanoleuca. NCBI lineage: Eukaryota > Metazoa > Chordata > Mammalia > Carnivora > Ursidae > Ailuropoda > Ailuropoda melanoleuca. The sequence continues at coordinate 91,126,835 of NC_048220.1, read as the reverse complement.
CTTTCTGTCCTATTTTTGCAACTTCTTGTGGTCTTAAATTATTCCAAAATAAAAAGTTTTAAAAAATTAATGTGTAGTTTTAGTCCATTAACTCCTAAACTTTTACCAACAAATATCGATCCCTACTTGATCTNTTTTCTGTCCTATTTTTGCAACTTCTTGTGGGTCTTAAATTATTCCAAAATAAAAAGTTTTTAAAAATTAATGTGTAGTTTTAGTCCATTAACTCCTAAACTTTTACCAACAAATATCGATCCCTACTTGATCTGTATTAAATTAATTTTGTTTTAATCACCAGCATTCAGATATCACCAGCCTTTTATACACTCATAATTCTCTCCTTCTACCTCTAGGTACATGGCATGTATTTTCTTCCCACTAAACTGTAATATCCCTTTGCATAGGGTCCATATCCAAACGGTCTTTTTAGCCCCAGAGACTAAAGGCAGCTTTGGACTTGATATTTCTGGTGTATTTGATTGTTGACTCTTCTAATCGGAAAATAAGTCATGGCATGATGCTTAAATGAGTGATGAGCTGCTATGCTAGCACAATGCTCGCCACGCGTTGAACAGTCTGCACATATTCCGAATGAAAGAATAAGTTAATTAATTAATGTTGTTCATATGTGAATTTTGTACCTTAGCAAGATAGGATTCAGTTCCTGCTGAGCCATCTGTTCTTTTGAGTACTTTGTGATGGGCTCAGATTCTGAGATCACTCATTAACTGTCATTGTTTCTCTGAGGTGCTATGTTTGGGATTGGAGGTCTTGAAGTGATACCTAATTTAGGAGGACTGTGACAAAATTTATCACTAATTACCTGTCCCTCAAATGGGAATCAGTGCCATCAGCAACATATGATGGTGATAATGGTTATCATTTATCGAGTGATTAGTATTCTAAGCACTTTACATGTATTCTCTCACTCTAATTTTACTCCATTACTAGCTTAGAGTTTAGTAAAATAACTTGTCCAGAGTCACCCGTAATTGCCTTGTGAGTGGCAGAACTGGGATTTGAACCCAGGAAACCTGACTTCAGAGGACCTAATATGGTCACCCTTTCATACTAGCGCTCTCATGCTCTTAGATGGTGACTAGTTACCAACCCTAGAGATGTATTAGAATCATCTGAAGATGTTCTCTTGGACCTGCTTATTTAATTTATCTGGGTGGGCATTTTGTAACTGTTCCTGGTGATTGTAATGTGCAGCCATGGTAAGCATTACTCACTTAGGTGCATGTCAGAACTCGCTCAATGTCTGTGAGGCGTGGAAGCTATTTCTTCTCCCTATAAGTTCATTTTGTCTGGGCATAACCATAGCAAAGCATAGTAGTTGCCCCAGCCACCTACCTTTGGAGAGATGGAGCTGGGAGTCTATCTTCTTTGCAATAAATTTCCCACCTGTTTTGTTAGCACCCTGCTTTTCATATTCTCAGCTATAGGCTTTCCGTATCCACCCCCCTCCACTAATATTCATTTTAATAGTATTTTACCTATATAAATGTGTCTAGTGCCAAAAGAGAAAATGAAGGAGGAGGAGGAGGAGGAGAGGAGGGAGGGGGAGGAGAGGAGGGAGGGGGAAGAGGAAGAAGAAAGGAAAAGAGGTTCTACACCAGAAATCCTAAAAATTTACCTGTGTAGGGAGCTAGGCAGACCAGGAATGAATGAAGACAAGTCTTTTAGTACTGAGTATCCCATTTTTAAAAGACGGAAGTGGTTAGCACCAGGACAAACTGGGAAATACGCATCCCATTTTTAGAGATTCTCGCTACTCTTAACTCACAATGTAGCCACTGAGAAATGTGCCCAGTATTCCGGATCTTACGGTTTTTCAGGGAACGTTAAAAATCTAATTTTTGGTTTGCTTTGTTTTTCTATTGCAAAATTACGTGGCAGCTAGTTTGATTTGTTTCTTTTCGACACTGTGCGAGTCAGTATTATGGCACCAATAACAATGCCAAAGCATTTGTGTGTAGCTCAAAGCAAACAGCTGCCTTAGTCCACTATCTTTCTGCATTTTGAAATACATACTTTATCTTTCCTCACTACCAAATACACTGAATTCTAATCTTTGCCCAAACCTGGCATTCTGGCTTTAGACAAGGCAAAGAATTTTGTAGACCTTATTTCATCTTCTGTGACACTGAACCTTAGAGGTGGGCATTATGCAACTGGGGAGGGGGGGCATTAACGGCACAGGCTCTGGAAAAGTCTGGTGTAGATGAGACCTTCTTACTACTACTTACCAGCTCCATGCTTTTAGATGAGTTATTTTGCATTCAGAGCCTATGTTTTCTGATCTGAAAAATGGAGCCATAAAATACTGACTCTCACAGTTGTCCTGGGGATTAAATTAAATTGTGTATATAAAGTACTTAGCATTAAAGCACTGGCCCTAGTAATATAAAAGATATATTTAATGAATGTAATGTTTGTAATAGACTAAAATCTGGCAAACCATTGTTCATGACTTTGTCTCAGTGCTCTTATTGGACTCAAGTATTAGGTAAACCTGCTTGCTCGTCCTCTGCTACTCCTTCCATTGACATTTCATGACCTTTCCCTATTATTTCTATTTTTTTAAAAGCTAGCAAGACTGAATACTTGTGGTGACGGACAAAACTCCAAGTCACATAACTTTTTCCTACCTCCTCTAAATGTGGACCATACTGATCGGGAGGTTATGCTTGTAGAACCAGAGAAAATCTCTTTGGGATGATTAGAAGTAAAGTGTGATTAATAATGAATATATGTATGTATTTTAAGAGTAGGGTTGTGTTAAATGTGAAGAGTCAATAAATGCCTGTTAACCTTCTCAGAGGTCAACAGTCAGCCGGGTGGCTGGTTATGCAGGGCGGCCTGAGCAGCTGCAGCCTAATTCAGACCTGCTATTAGATCTGATGATGGTACGTGCAATTAGGAGAGTGTCTCTGTAATAATGATAATCGTTTTAAACCAAGAGGACAGGGCACAGCTGTGGGGAGCACTTGGAGAGAGAAATCAGAACAATTCATATGTTCCTGAGAAGCAAGCCTCAAGCTAGCCCTTTTCAGTATGTCTGTGGTAGCTTTGAATTCCCTCTTGATCATAATTTACTGAAAGACATTTTTAAAATAAGCATGTGACTCTTGGGCCAAAGATTGTTCACAGTCCATTATTTTTTTCAACTTGTAAATAGGTTGGGATTGTGCATCTTCCCTTTTAGCAATGCTATTGTGGATTTAAATATCTATCTCAAACCATGTTTGATACAAATTTTATGTGTTTTGTTTTTTTCTTAATGGTACTATAAAAAAGCTGTGACTTTTGAGGGCATATATTAATTCAGATTGCTTCACTTGAAATGTTGGTATTTGTAAATAAGACTTGCAGCCCTTCCCTCTTCTTTCAATTCTTAAGAGAAGCAATCTGGAGAGAAGAATGTTTTTACTGATCTTTGATTTCGAGAGAAATTTAGAGTTCTGGTCTACCTCCATGTCTCGAGTTATTTTTCTGTATTCACCACCCCCCCAAAACCAATTTTCCTGACCGTTAGTTAACAGAAAAGAATTCCTTGGCTTCTCCTCATAAAGAAGATAATGTCTCAATTCACAGCTGTCTCTGAATAATTCATAATAATAGTGGCGTAAGAATGTTTTGCATTTATGACTGCTTTCAATTTACACACCTGTTTGTTTTTGGGGTTTGTTTGTTTGTTTGTTTGTTTTTGCTGATCTTTGTACCATTTCTAAGAAGTAAGAAGAGAGGATGGAAAAGACTGGGGATGTTCATTCATTCTTGCATTTATTCTTTATTTATGGTTGACTCAGCAAGTATTTAATAAGTTACTGNGTTTTTGCTGAACTTTGTACCATTTCTAAGAAGTAAGAAGAGAGACAGGATGGAAAAGACTGGGGATGTTCATTCATTCTTGCATTTATTCTTTATTTATGGTTGACTCAGCAAGTATTTAATAAGTTACTGTGTGTGCTAGATATTGTTCTAGGAGCAATGTTTGCAGTATGGAAAAAAAAATAAGGTCTCAATGCATTTTATTGGGAGGACCAGGTAGTAATTACTTAAATGAGTAAGTAAAATCATTTTCAGTAATACTTGCTGTGAAGAAAATAAAACAGGATGTTGTCTTTGGAGGAGGTCATCTACTGTTGCTTTAGATTGGGTTGTCAGAGAAAGTTATATAGGGGTGATGACATTTGAACTGAGACCTAAATGACTGGAAGAATACACTGGTGAGGTCTGGGGAAAGTGTGCCAAATTCAAAGAGCCTAAGGTGAGACCAGTGGAGTGGGGACAGTGGTGGGAGATATGGGCCAAGTTAAGCAGGGGCAAGGTCATTTCAGACCTTCTATATCATGAGAAGGATATTAATTCAGAGCCATTACTCCACTACCTATAATCTTCCTAAGAGAATAAGAACATCACCAGTGTCCTTCCCCTTTATTGGGTGTAGAAATGGAGCAGTCATATAAACACAAGGAGATTCACGCCATTGCCACCATGACACTGTAAGCTCATGCAGTGAGGGCTCTGCCTCATTTATTTTTGCAACCCTGGACACCTAATATAGGACCTGGTACGTAATTAGCAAATATGTTTGAATAACTGAGCTGGAGTGTTGTCAAAGCATGGCCATGGCCCACCTGCATGAAAGTCATATAGGGAGATGTATTGAAATAGAGATTCCAAAGCCTCACTCCAGGCTTACGAATTCAGACTTTCTGGGAATGGAACTCTTATTCTGCATTTTCAATAAGCTCACGAGCAATTCGTATGCAGAGGAAATCTGAGAATTGACCTCCTTTTCATTTTTCCAAGATGTTCCTACTATTTTATAAACATCTCAGAGGCAAAAATATTTAGGCTAATATGTGTGTATATTTATGAGACATTCCTGCTGACAGCTGCATGTGTTTACACTATTTTACTGGATCTTAGTAAGATTACATAAGTGTGTTAATTTTTTAACATACTTACATTTTATCTTTATTAATTCAAAGAAAATGAGTGGAATTGGGAAATTAATTTTCTACCTTTGTTCTATTCCATTTACTTGGTTTTTATTATCAAAAAGCAAACTTGAGCTTGGTTGAGGAAGGCGTATGACAAGGAACAACCTCTTTGGGCAGCCTGTGCCAGCCAACATGTAAAATCCAAGAGTTCAGGACTAAAAACTCTGCATAAAAACAGAGTGACACAATACGTGTTAAAACATGTATTGCCTTGGGACACCTGGGTGGCTCAGGTGGTTAAGCATCCAACTCTCGATTTCAGATCAGGTCATTATCTCAAGGTTGTGAGACTGAATCCTGCATCAGGCTCCACAGTGAGCATGGAGCCTGCTTAAGATTTCTCTCTCCATCTCCCTCTGCACCACCCCCCCCACCAGCTTGCACACACACTCACTCGTGCTTTCTCCTTCTCTCTATAGATAGATAGATAACATGTATTGCCTTAGTCAACTAATGTTTAAAAGAAAAAAGTGGTTAATAATAAAACATGAATGAACTTTGGTGAAGATCTAGGTTCCTTACTTTCCCCTATTCAGTTGTTAGAAAGATATCAGAGGAAGAGATTCAGCATTAAGATTAAGCCATACCACACAGTTCAAGTGAGAGGGAATTGTTCCTGCTCCAAGTACACTGTTTTTGAAAATCCTTCAAACACTGTAGACATGGCAATCTCTTAAAGTAGTGTTTCCAAGGATGAAAATGACAGTCCCTCAGCCAGGAGGAGGGACACGACTTCAGAGCTATTTTTGCTATATGTGTATTCCATTCCAAACAGCCAAAGAGGAGGTCAGGAGGATGGAAATTCCTTCATTTCATCTTTAGGGGTTTTGTTTTGTTTTCTCTTTTATGATATTCTGCTCTTTCACTGTCTTGTCAAAACTGCACATGTCATCAATCCATTGCTCTTGCTGCTATCTGTTTCCTAACAAAAATATACCATTGTTTGTACTTGTGGCAGGGAAAACAAACAAACAAAAAAAGGCAGATCATTTTTAAACAAAATTCTCTTAAAATTTTGTCCAATAAAATGACGCTGTGAGGCACTGCATAAAATAGCAGAAGGGTGAAATTTGTTTTGGGGCTCCTCGCCCAAGAAATAGGGCTGCTGTTTCTTGTTTCAGAGCTTTCAACTGCTTTGAATGTAGATCATTTAGTCAAGTCCTCTCATTCTCCCCTGAAAACATAGGAGGCTGTATTTCTCTCACTTTCTAATACCAAGTTCTACCTATTATTATTTTTGTTGCCCTGTTTTATTCAACAACATGATTTCTACAGAAAATTACCAGAAATGATTGAATCCCCTTTTCCCAGCTGGTCTGGTTTCTCTCTATCATTTCAAAAAAGAGAAAGAGAGAGAGAGAGAGAGAGAGAGAATATTCGTCTTACTTTGCTACGGATTCACTTCCAGCACCTCCGGTCCATTTAGCCAGGAAATTTTAATTTCCTCCTTAACCCTGTGTTTGCCACCAAAACTGACATTATTGCAATCTGGCACTCTGCAGGCTACATTGTGGCCAACAGGATTTTGTTTAGCCAGCACAGTGATTGTTTTAATTGAATGTGAATGCCTTTAGATGAACACAGTCCCCACCATTCACAATTGCCTCACGACTGGATGCTTCACGCGTTGGCCTCTGAGGGAGTCCTGGCAAGACCAACTGTGGTCTTAATCTTTGCCACCACCTCCATCTTTTTTTCTGTTTGTGCAGCTGCTAAGTATTGGGAAGAGTGTTTGTGTGTGTGTGTTGATTGCATTAGTGTGTGTCAGTGGTGTGTGTGTTGGTTGTCTGTGTGTCTATGAGTTGGGTATGCGAGTTGTATGTCAGTTATGCATGCTTTGGTTGTATGTGTTGTGTGTGTGTGTGTCTGTCTGTCTGTGTGTGTTGCTATTGAGTGGGGATGCTAGGAGAGCAGCTAGTTGTTTGTTTTGTTTCTTCTTTCCTTCCCCAACTGTAGCCAAATAAAGTCTGTTTCCTTTGGGAGATTTCAGTANGAGTTGTATGTCAGTTATGCATGCTTTGGTTGTATGTGTTGTGTGTGTGTGTGTGTCTGTCTGTCTGTGTGTGTTGCTATTGAGTGGGGATGCTAGGAGAGCAGCTAGTCGTTTGTTTTGTTTCTTCTTTCCTTCCCCAACTGTAGCCAAATAAAGTCTGTTTCCTTTGGGAGATTTCAGTAATTATTTAAAAGTTAGGTAGTTTCATATTTTATTTGCCAATATTTATCATATAACTTAGGTACTACTGCTTAAACTCTCCAAAGACAAAATCCTGACGTATCAAGTTTCTCCAGTTAAAAACTATTGTGAGCCTCAGACATTTGACTCTGTCCATTAAGACTTTGAGATTCAAGAACCTTTCTTTAACAACAGCTGATGGCATTTTTTTTTAAACTTAGGACTTCGTTACAAGAAAATTTGTTGGGAATGACAAAATATGAATTTCTATAATCTTGCTACCAAACACTTAGCTGAAGTGTTTATCTGCAGATACATAACATAATATGGAGAGCTATAAACAAGGTTGCTTCTTGCATTTACACTCATCCTGTTTCACTGAGGAACCGTCATTCCCTTTTTAACTATTTGCTGATTGGCAGTGTTCCGTTCCTTGCAGCCTCATTTAGCAAATCACTGCCTTGAATCATGCCTGGTTTACCAAAAACAGAGAACTCTCCCATTACCTTTTTACAGGTTTACCTTTACAGGTTCAGACTTTCGGCACTCATCGTCCTCCCCTGTGTTCTAAACCTAACCTCTGTTCTTCCTTATTTACTCTTTGCAAAATATTTGCAAAGCTAGTTCTGAGATTTTTCACATTGTGTACTGCCTCTTGTTCCCAGTGAGTTCAATGTGCTATGATGTGGCTTTGTAAATTGCAAGAACCATTTCCTGATTAAAATCTCCCCCAGTGTTCAAATTTATCTTTTAGCTTGTATTTACCTTGACTGTTTTATTATCATATACCACCTCACTGAAGCCATCCAAAATTGTATTATTTAACTATTACTCATGTAGTTTTTTTAGAGACTATACTTACAATAATGCTTATGAATTATGAAGTATTTACTGGTGTGTGTGATAATTTTATTGTGTCTATGTATCTCAGATAAGGAACACATAAAGGTAGAGGTAAAAACAAATGTGAGTTACGCAAGGAAAGTCCTCACAGGTGTATCAGTTATCTGTTGCTGTGTAACAAATTATTCCAAAATTTAATGGCTTAAAACTATATATTTAATAATGCTCATAGTTTTGTGCATCAGAAATTTGGGAGTGGATTAATTCGGGAGCCCTGGCTCAAGACCTCTCATGTGTACCCCAACTGCAGCATCTGAAGGGTTTCCTGGAGCAGAGGATCTGTTTGCTAGGTGGTTTCTTTACATGGCTGGCAGGAGGCCCAAGTTCTTCCCTATTGGGTTTCCTCCACAGGCTGCTTGAGTGTTCCCATGACATGACAGCTAACATCCCCCAAAGTAGGAGATTCAAAAGAGAAAAAGGAGGAATCTCTTTAATGACCCATCCTTGGGACTCAGTGTTATTTCTGCCACATTCTGTTCATTAGAATGGAGTCACTATGTCTAGCCCACATTCAAGGGAAGAGGGATGAGACTCTGCCTTTGGAAGAAAGAAGCATCAAAGAATTTGTGAACATAATTTAAAACTACCACGTCATATTCCTGTAGTTTTTAACTTTTATAATTTATATCACAAATTTGTAGATTGTCAGTATTTTTTCTTTATCAGTCTCAAAATGTGATCAGAAGTCCAGGGTGAGGACAAGCTTATTCCAGGTACACAGAATGGTCTCAGGTTGGACAATATTATGTGGTTCTTCATGCTGCGTATTTCTGGCATGACTTCTCAGATTGGTTGATATGTTTAATAAAATTAAAACTATTTATTGATGTCATACATAAAACAATTCCAGTCTTCCCTACTCATTTTGCTAAGTGGCTGTTTTTTAATAGAAAACAAAAACATGACTAGGTCAGTGGTTTATAAACATAGATTTTGCATATATGACTCACCTGAAGCTTTTTAAAAATAAATATTCCTGGCCATGAGCCCAGATCTACTAAATCATAAGTTCTAGGCAATAGAGCCCTGAGAATTATGATTTTTTAAAGGTGACTCTGATATAGCCAGTAAGAACAGTGTTTTGGGAACCATTGCCATACTTAACCAAATCTATTCACCAACTAAAATAACTTGCAAAGATGACATCTAGAAAAAGGGAAATCATTGACATGCTCATGATAATCAACCTTATTTTGCTTTCAGACAAAGCTCAGTCTTGGTTTCTAGGTACTTTCCCCATACCAGCCCCCTGACTGACAATGACTATCTGGTTCTGTAGCTTTGTTCCCGAAGGCAGTAACACAAGGGGCTGTCACAGTGGTAAGGGCACTGGCCCAGAAATGCATTGTTCACGCTTTCTGAAGACAATGACTCTCTTTCTGATTAGAGTTGTCCTCCTTTTACCCAAAGGCTTTCCATGCAACCAAGGGAGCATAACAATGACATGAGGGCTTGGAAAGGAAATGTCTTCATTGATTTTTATTTCGTGAATTGGAGCCTCCATAAAAATGGCACAGGCTTGTTTTACAGTGTCAATTTGTGGAATTGAGGGGAGGACTGTTAAAACCCATCCATTTCCCCAAAGTTTAAACCACCCTAATGAATTAATCCATAGATAATAGATTGAATTCAGCACAATTACCTAGTAAGTAAGGCTTGTTAAAAAGAGATAAGGCAACATACTAAAGAAAACAGCAATTTCAGCTATTAACTGGATTTCATCCAGACTCTGATTATTCAATATATGAATTTCCTTTGAAAAGGAGATTGTGGGGTCCCATTATTAGTGTAGAGGCCAAATGTTGGGATTCACCTGCTGGTATTACACTGCGTGAAAAGACAATAATTTTAACAACTATTTTTCCAACAACCTCAATATACTCAGGGTGTATATTTGATATGCCCCCATAAATCTTTATAAGGCTTTGATTACTCAGGACAGGAAGCTCATCTTTGCTCCAACTCCACCTCTATTACCTTAAATTATGCTAGTTATGTCTAGAGAGATCCACATTATTTTGAATAAGCTGCTAAAAATAAAGTGTCTGTAGGTGTTACACAAAATAAGCATGATTTCAAGAATGCCTTATATTTCTAGAGATCTTTGCAGGTAAAAAGCATTGTTACATATCAAGTTTCTCTGACCAGGCTAGAAGAAGTTTAACACACAGCCCTAGCCCTCATAAAGCTGCCCCTGGCCAACTTGGAACCTGATTCTTAGTAGTAGTTCCTCTGTGCTTATCTTTCAGTTCTACTTTTACCACTGTAGTGAGGTCTTTATTCCTCCTTTTTTGTTTACTTTAGAAAGTTCCAAAGTGACTTCTCGTTTAGATTGCATATTCCTGTCATATGGATTGTTTCCAGAGATATTGTTGTCCTCATTTCACTGCCCTAATCGAAAATCTCAGTTGTTTCCAATACTTGAGTGGTGACCCAAAAGCTGTAATTTAACATTTAAGGTTCTTCCTGGTTTATTTTTCCTTCCTTACATTTTCAGTGTTGAATTTCCTTATCTTCTCTCATAGTATTATGCCTTATATGAGCTTTCTTCTTTGCTTTTTGATCCAACATTTCTCCTACCATTGTGTTCCACCTCCTGAAACTATGCTCTAGGTCCCAGTCAATACCTCTTCCTTACTATAACGTTCTTTTCCTTCTCATACAAGCTGATCTCCTCCCTCTCTGAGTTTCTATGGCTGTGGGAAGCACATGGCAAAGTATAATGTGGTATAAAGAATGTAGGCGTTAGAGTGAGCTGGCCTCAGCTTAAATTTTGCCTCCACTGCTTGCTAATTATATGACCTTAAAACAAATAGCCTCTGTAGCCTGAGTTTCATTTGTAAACCGCAGGTGATAATACCTGCCTTTTAGGAACATGATGGGAGTTAAATAAGGACAGAAAAAACCTTTAGCATGGTGTTACTGTTGCTAATATTCTGCAGTTGACCATTTACCCTTATACCCTGGTATTTCTCACTGTCGTTTTAGCTATACATTGCTTGTGTTGTGTTCCAAATATATTGGCAACCATCTAAAAGAATTTTGTGTCATTGGATCTTCACAGATGAGTGAGGCATAAAGTTTTGCATAAAGTACTGATATGGATAATTATCATAATTTATTAAGCACTTAGTACAAGCACTTAGTACTCTGCTATATTAACTCTGAAAACAATCTATCAAGTAAATCCTATTATCATCACCATTTTCTATGTTAGAAAAGTTGCACTTAGACGTTCAAGGGCCTATAGCATAAGAGTAGAAGAAGCTGTTGAACGAGGCTAAATGGTTTAGTGTGAAAATTCTCACTTTTGAAGAGTGAAAGAGAAAGAAAGAGAGATTGATCAAGAAAGAGAGGCCTAGGATTAAATTCTGGTGTACCACTTTCTATATGTATGTCCTTGAATGAATTCCCTAACCTCTATAGCCTCAGCCTCTCTATCTGTAAAACGAGATCATTAATAGTCCTTACCTCCTAGAGTTCTTGTGAGGTTAAATGAGATAAGCCGCATTATAACCATGCAATTAAGGCTCTATAAGTACACTTTAATCTTATGCACATGCTTTGTTTGGTATAGATTTTTCACTTGACTGGTATAATACAGTCTCTCCGAACTAAAATAGTTGAAACAAGTCATAGAAAATCCAGGACTGAGCAGGTGCATGAATTGACTTCACACTAGAACATAAACCAGGATGGTGTTTTTTCAGATTCAGAACACCTTCGAGGCTCACTGATGGGGTGATAATAACATTCCATGGTCACCTTTGCAGTGTCCAGTAAATACACACATCTGGTTTTCTCATTGTTATATAGGGAGTCAACTATATTAAGGCAATCAGACTCTCTGGGATTTGGAGAAATTATTGTACTTCTTGTGCCTATGACACCACCCAGGGTGTGTTATAATCACCCTGCTTGTTGTATCTTGTTGTGATTCAGTCTCCGTGTAAAAATTTAAAAGAAGGAGGGGCGGGGGAGGAGGAGGAGGAAGTGAAGGAGAAATGGGACAATGCTGTGGGAAATCCAGTTCTACTCCTTTGGATGACCTAGAGGACCCAGGCAATTTGTGATGATTTCAGCAGCAATTGGTCTTGAAAATATCTCAAATTAAACCTCTCACACTTCTCTAAACATTTATTATTTAAAACGGAATCACCTTTTCTAGTATATTTCAAGGCAACCTGGAATAGTATTCTAGGAATGCAGTTCTAAGAGTGTCACTGCTAAAAGGGGAAATTAGAAAGGTAGAAATACACAGAGCTATATATTTTTCTCTACTGGGAAAACCTCAGTCTGGGAAATCATCTCCTGAGGCAAAATGATGAAGATGGATATATATACCTATATACAATACAATGTGTGTGTATATGTGACATGTTCAGCAAATATTTGTTGATCCTGTGTGTGTATACATATATACATATATGTATATATATGTGAAATATGCGTGCACACACACACACACACACATATATATAGATATATATGTGAAAGTGCTCGCAGTCCTTGTATAACCATGAAAGGGTTTTGGATCACTGGCAGGGATTACTCCTCTTTCATAGTACTTGTGCTCTTTATTAATTCATTACTCATTCAGCAGTTATTCATTGAGTGCCTACTGCATGCCATACATATATTACTGCCGCTGCTCCGGATATAAGATAAATGAGATCCTGCCTTTTTGTTGCTTGCGTTAGAGTTGGAAAAGACAATCAGTATGCTTGAAAGAAAATAAACACAGTAACTTTAGCTAGTGATTTGGGCTTTGAAGAAAATACAATGACACCATAGAATGGAGGATGACAAAAAAGGAGGCTATGTCCTAGAGGGTGGTCAGAGCAGGTCTCATTAAACTGAGGCTGAAACAATGAGAACATGCCAGCTATGGAAAGATCTGGAGTGTTCTAGGCAGAAGAAATAGCTACAGCATGGTCCTAAGATAGGACTCAGCTGCATGTGTCCAGAAATAGAATGAAGTTGTACATGGTTGAGGTATGAAGAGTAAAGAGCAGATGGTAGAAGATGATGCAGGAGAAGACAGATTATATATGGTCTTTTAGGCCCTAGCATGGAATTTGACAGAATTTGTCACTGCCTCTTCAATGGGTAATCTCTGAAATTAGAAATGAACTTTTATTGGGCATTTACCACATGCTTACTACTGTTCCAAGCACTTTACACCATTTATTTTCTCCTCACAAACTTGTGAAGTATATATTTAATACCTATTCTACAGATGGGACAAGTGCAATACAGAGAGGTGAAATGACTGCCCAAGGCTAGTAATTGTGCGTAGAAACAGAACCCAAATCTATCTGACTACCTAGCCCATGTATTTCTACCATGCCTCCCTGTCCTACCTAATTGCTGAATTCATGATACGTGTATTCATTCAAAAGAAGCAGGTACCAATTAGGTTAAAATTCACGTGAGTATTGGTATTTTTAAAAAGAGAAAGCCAGTGTTGTGAGCAAAGGAATAAATGACTAATGGTAAAATTTAAAATGAAGATGAGAAGAACTTTTTTTTTCATTCTACAAAGGGCAAAGTGCTTTTCAGGCATGTCTTTTGTTTTCTTCCCCCATCATTCCTATATTCTATCCGCCATCAAGTTTGGATAAATGTATTTTCTGAATATCCATCTCCTCTACTCTCCCTATGCACAGCTGCTACCCCGTCCAAGTGGCCATCAGCTCTCACTTGGATGCTTGTTGGCATATCAGCTGTTCTCGCCTGGTCCACACACCCCCCCCATCACTGCTCTATCTTGGAACCAGAACAATCATTCTAAAGTAGAAACTGGATCATTGTACTTGTATTGTGCCTTCTTAAATAACTCAGCAGGGATTTCCAATTGTCATTAAGTAGAGACCAAATTGCTTAAGATGGTATGAAAAGGCCTGGCTCTTCACTCTTCAGAAGACTCACCTTAGTCTCTGAGTTCCTGCCCGGGGAAGTTCTCTTTTGATTGGTGTTGTTTCTTTCCAGTTTAGTCTCATGTCACCTTTCTAAAAATGCTCTCCTACATCTCACCCTCTTATCCGTTGCTTGTCAACTTCTATTCTTCCTTTAGATTTTGTTTCAAACTCAGCTTCCTCAAAAAAGCTCCCTCCATTCCCCACCACCCCAGACTAGGTTGGGATGCCTGTCATACACTCGCATAAACATTGTGGACTTCCCTTTCATAAGCAAATTGAAGATTATAATTATTTACCCATCTCATTATTTATTTGCCCATCTGTCTTGATTATGGGCACTGTAAGGTCAAGAAATGTGTCAGTTTTGCTCAAGTTGGCCTGTCAGTGCCTACCACGATGCCTGGTATATAGGCCATGTTCAGCAAATATTTGTTGATCCTGGCAGTATGCTCATTGCCAGAGAAATGACTGCAAATGGGTCTAATTCTTGTACCTCACTTTTCAGTGGTGAAGTGAGAGTTTTAAACAGACCCTATGGTTGTTTCCTTACCCATCCTCTCAGCCCTCAACGGGGCCCCATTGAAAGAGTTCTAAGAAGCTCCCGGTCGAGGAAAGTAAAGTGTGAAGTCTTTGCCCCACATGCAATACTAGTCCTACTGATCTGTGAGGCAGTGCATCCTGGATCCAAATACACCAAGTAACTCTACAAGAGAGAGAATGCTCTTAAAGAAAATTGTTCTGTATTCTTCGTGAATAAATAGGCCTGTTACAAAATATGTGAATACATGTAAATGTAACAAAATGCCAAAGTGATGCTAGAGTAGAAAATCAATAAATCTATTCAGTGCTACATGTTGAATCAGCTTTTAACACATATTTTTAAGGAGGCCACCAACTGGAGCCATATTTAAATCTACCCAGTTCAGGGAAATAATAAATCAGTTATGATTCCTGAAGTGATTAAGCTTTTCACCGTTTCCTTGCAAAACAGTCCCTGTACTTTGTTTGGAGCGAGTATAGGTGACTGGTATACATAGACACACAGACGCACACATGCACGCACATGCGCACACACGCACACATACGTGGGTGTGTGTGTGTGTGAGGTAAAGTATCCAGCGTAGTACTCAGCACAAAGCAGGCACTATACAAATCTAGCTATTTTTATTCAACATAATTTTAAAAAATACTCCATGAAGGGAAATGCCTCACTCTTGATCCCAATGACAAAAAACAAACAGAAGTTGATATGGCTTGACAAGCATTTTATTGCTTCGAAGTGTGATTTTTCCGCCATTATCCTGTATCATTTTCTGAGGTAGACTTGACAGAGTTTATACATTGCAAGTAGGGAGCTAGTAGAGGGAGAAATTGAGTATATGTGCAAGGCTTCTGGGTTTTGTAATAAAGAACATCACTGAAAGAGCAAGTCTAGGAGAAAGGGGAAGTTTAATTTTGGATATTTTGAATTTGAGGTATTAGTGTCATACGTGTGTGAAGATGTCTGGAAGGCAGTGGCTCAAGTAAGAAGTTTAAGCTAGAGCTCGGTGTTTGGGATGCAGCAGAGTTTGGTAAATGCTCCCAGCTACAGAGAAGGTGACAATGCAGAATCCGAGTAGGTTCTCTAAGCGATGAGGAGTTCTATAGATTAATCAGTGTGGCCTCTCTGCTCGAAGAGCTTCTTCTCCTCTCAGGTTGACAAAATATACTTCTTGTCAACACACGATTTCAAAAAGTTTTGAGAAGAAGAAGTGTTTAGGGTTAGAACTGTCGGCACAAGCTTCCAGGGGTGGGGGGAAGACAAGATGTGAATTGGCCCTTAAAAAATGAGTGGGATTTAGAGAGGAAAGTTCTTAGATGGCAGTCAGGGAAAAATAGAGCACATCAGTCAAAATATTCTTGAGAACACATGGCAAATGCTGGATTTAATCCAAGCAAATTTACTTCAGAATAGCAGGTAGAGTTTCATTTGAAGCTCTCCAAGTGCTGGCTTCAGGGATCTTTCCGAAGGAGAACTCAATTGGTAGTTCCAATCAACCTAGCTATTGTGTGGTTTAGCTTGGCTCCTGGAAATACAGTCTTAGTCGATGAGCTGTACTCCTGCTCTTCATCCTCCCTCCCTCCCTCCTTTTCTTCCTTCTTTTCTTCTTTTCTCCATCTTAACACAAATATTAATAACCTTATGTGGTTGAGGTACTGTACCTTCCTATAGGTACAATTCTTCAAGAGAGAGGCTTGATTAATCAATGGGAATCCAGTCCTGGAAATATATCTCAAAGAACATAATAAATCATTTTGTAGTCCCGATGTGAAAGGCAGTATTTTTTTATTACCAAGAGCAATTCTGCTTTGGTTCATTGATTCAATCCCAAGAGAGAAATTTCCTCCTGTTACAAGGAATGCTTGGGCTTTTCCTGAGCAACTGGTTTGTTTCTGTACTATGAACACCATGGGTGTTGTAACTGCTTGGGCTTCCTCTTTGAGTCGGCTGCTAGAAAATTTGGGCTTTGGAACAAATTTGTGGCTCAGATGTACAGAATCATAAATGCCAAGGTTGGGACATGGGATTCGGAAAAGCTCAACAAGTGATTCTGATGATCCAAGAAATTTGAAAACATGGAATTCGAAAACCTTGGCATTTGTTTCTGTCTGTAAGACACTTACAGTTTATAATGAATATTTGGCCAATGATTGCATTCCCATATAGCCCAAGGAAGCATATCCAGACTGCTGTTACAAGCAAGGCATTCTGCTGATATTTGGCATAGACTTTGCAGATGACTTAAATGTTAAAATCCCACAAAGTTAGAGAAAATGTCTAGAAAGTTAGAAATTCTCTTTTTGGGGTCTTAAGAGATGCTCGAAAGTATCAAGTTTAGTTTTTCATGTGATGCTTTCTTATTATACCAAGCATAAGAAAGAGAAGCCATAAATGTCTGAGGAGTTTGGTTGATTTTTTTTCCCCCAGGGAGATGCAGAAAAGTTGACCAGCTTCATCAAGGTCATCCAATTACTTAGTCACAGAATCACCTATGGTGCTAGCACCCACGTGTTTTGATTCATAGTCCAATGTTCTCTCTGTAGTCCCGGCTGCATAAAGAAAATTGATGGCTCCGTAAATAAAGTTCTTCCACCATGTACTTAACTTTCAGCAATCCCACCTGAATCCCCTAAGTTCCCCAACCTAGCAGGAGAGGAACTATTAAACAAACCTTCAGTATCTTGAAAGCCTCCCCAAAGTATTCATTTGTCCTTAAAAAAAATTTTTTTTGGCTGCAAAGAGATGAGCAACAAAAAGATTTTTAAAAATGAAATTAACTAAAAGATTTAAGCATTAATTTTAGTTGATGAGTCTAGGCTTAGGTTTTTGGCAAATCAGAATGTTACAGTTACTGACATGTTGAAGTCCCAACTGGGAAATCCTGTATTTTAAAATTGTTGACATTGCTGTTGCCTGGAGCGATGTTTCTCAAACATGGCACACAAAAGAGCTATTGAGCTTCTTCTCACATATTTTGTTTATCACACCCTTGTATATGTTCTGGACATTTAATAACATGTAATATAGCAGATGTAATGCAAAAGTGTACAGTTTATAAATAAGTATGGAAGTAATGTGGATTTGTGCCTTAAAAAAAATGCTATGAACTCATGAGTGAAAGAGAATTCAGACCATTGACAGAGTTCTGAAAAAGAGCTCTTCTGTTGCTTCTATCCAAGGCCACTGAGAGAAGCAGGTCTTCCTCCCACCTTCCCTTCCTCTCTTCCTTTTCTTTATTCCTTTATTCCTTCCTGCCTGCCTGCTTTCTTTCCTTCTTTCCTTCTCTCCTTTCTTCCTTTTATTTTTTTTCTAAGCATGTTTTCTAAGTACTTATCTGTATTCTCAGTAAACCAGATTCAAGGAAGCAGCACTTTTGAAGTTGATCCAATCACCAATCACATAGGTAGTTCAAAGAATTTCAGCCATTTTCCAAACTCAATAGTTTTATCGGGAGTTATCTCGAAATATTTTCTGAAACATCAGAGAATTTCCCTAAGTATAAGAATTCTGACTATTATTGAATTATTGATACAGGTTTTTTTTTTTAAACCACATTATCAACTTTAAATATTTTGGAAGGGATGAATGAGAAAGAGAGGTTTTTTTTATTGACCAGTTATTTTAACGTATGTTTCAGCCTACTTAAAAAAAAAAAAAAGCCCACTTAATTATTTTTTAAAATGTTTAATTCACCTTCTTACAGGAGGATTTCCACATATTTAAAAGCTTTCTTTTTCTTTAAAGAAATAAATAAATCTTTTAGCTGATTATGGAAAATTCTAAGTATACAATAATTAGATTTGAGAGGATTCTCTTGGAGCTGCAATTTAAAAATTCTAAATGCATGATACACACTTCTGTGAAAAGCATAATAATCACCTATACAATTAGCTAAATGATTCTCTTGAGTTCAAGAATATAAATTGGTGAGTGGCTATCTGCATTAATCAGATAATTTCCATGTTTTACTTCGGGATGTAGACTTTTAAAAATATTGCTTTGTGGATTTTATTTTAAATAATAACTCATTGAAATGGAAGGAAAAAGTTGATTTAATCCATGCTTCAGTGGCTTAATATTTGTCTGATTTTTGAGGGATTTAGCACTGTGCCTCAGGGAAACATGGAGGAAAGTGAAAAGCCCATCCAGAAGCTTCTTGGATTAGGTTTGTTCATTCATTTCATTCACTCATTCATTTACTTAATGTTTATTGCATGCTTATTCTGCACCACAGCCATGTATGTGAGTTGCAAATTCATGCATAAAAGTTGTGATTACTGAACAATAAAGCAGCAACCTAAAATAAAAGACTGACATTTGACATAGGATAAAAAACAATAAACATATTATATCAGATTAATTATTACATATAATTTATTTTATAATATTTTTATTGCATATAATAGTAAGAAAATCATCACTTCTTGAATTTTGTTTGCGATACTATGCCAGGCACTTTAGATTTATTCTAATGCTTTCAACTCCCCTGTAAGGTGGCATTGTGACGCAGTGTGGGAGTTCAGAGACTAGACTCTGAAGCCACCCTGACTGGGTCCAAAATCTGGCTTAGCCCTCTTAATGTCTGAGCGATTTATAACAAGTTATTTGATCTCTCAGTGCCTCTGTTGCTCATGTGCCAGATGGGGAAAATAAAATCACCTATGTAAGAGGGCTATTGGAAAAATTAAATGGGATTATAATATACAAGAAACTTAGAACAGTGAACAGAGAACTTAGAACTATTTAAGTGTTTGCTATCGCTATGATTGTTGCTGTTACCATATGCATTTTAATTAATGAGAAATAATAGTATTAAACACCAAGTTTATGTACATATTGATTTTGCCTAGGGTAGAATGAGGCAAGCCTTTTCATAGGAAGAGATGTTCATTTAGTTCTGGAAGGTTGGATGAGATCCCAATCCTTGTAAGGAAGAACATTCTAGGAAAAAATGAATGAAATGGGTGAAGGCATAAATGTACGATAGTCCAACATAAATTTGAAGAAAAATTAGCAACTTGGGAGTCTGAAATGCAAGGTGAGTGACAGCAGGGTTAAAAGGCCAGATTGTAAAAGATCTTTAATGCTATGATTTGTTCTATATAGGCAGAATGTGTGTGTGTGCATACATGCATGCACACAGCAAAATTCACTGACTCTGATAACACTTGGTTCTCAAGTTATTATTTTCCTTTTAAATTGTCCTCATTAGTTAATCTTAGCACTTATCAAAAGCTGATCTGAAAAGGAGCCTTAGAAAGAAAGGAAATCAGTTTGGTACAAATAATCAATCACTTCATTTATGCTCAGTAGCACTGTAAGTAAGGACAGCAGCCATCAGTTAAATAGACCAAAAATTAGACTGAGATCAAAATTGCCAGCCCAGGCACAATATTAATTTTCTGATTGATGATAAGTAAGAAGAAGCTATTGGGCATAGCCTCAGCTGTATTTCAGGGACCCTGTACATTTCTTCTAATTTATAAAGTATAATAAATGAATCTCCAAGAAAGGAGAATTAGTTGTCAGCTATAAGACAGAGTGTGAAGAATGAAGCACTCCTGTCTTCTCCTGATGTCAGTTGATCTATTAAATTAACAAGCGTATAGATAGATTATTTAAAGATCAATTTAGCCAAGAATTGCTTTCAAATGAATACATCAGGCATCAAGCCTGTTTTCTGAGATCGTTTTGTAATTGGAATACATATTACATGCAACTTCTCATCACAGGGCTCAAGCAGTTTCAATCACGAGGCTTTGCTCTTTCTGCAAAGTGTGTGAAAATCAAAAATGAACAGGTCCACTTCATTATGTATAATGAGGAGATCTGTAGTTACTCTGTAAGTAATCGCTGAAAAGAATTGCTAGAAAAATTTTCCGTGCTCACATTACTGGCACTGGGCTAACACTTCCCTCTTAAAAAATCTTTTCAGCATGAAAGTTTTGGAATTAAGTTCCTAATAAACTTCAGAAGTCCAACAGCTGTGAGTAATTATGATACAAGCATATCAATCCATGTGCAAACAGATTTATTCGGTAAGCTCCAATCCTCTTGCTAACCCTTCACTGCAATAATTAAGCACACTCTAATGAGTTTGTTAGCAATTTCCATATGATTTTCCCCCTAATTATTACTTGAGTTGCCCATGTTTATAATACTTAGTAATATCCTTAAAGTATCGATGGTGAAGGCACAGTTTTGGCTGGTATATTAATTTGTATGTTCTCATTCATATGCTAAATAAATAGGGGGAAACATTTGTTTAAAGGTCAAAATTTTTGAAATCGGTTTTTATGTGTGTGTATGCTCACTTTTATGTACTTCTTCAATACCCGTGGAACCAGTGAATCATCTTAGCGTGAATCAGGTCTTGCCTTTCTCTGCTTAAAGACCTCTAAGTTCTTATCATGGCCTTTAAGACTCTAACTGATCTGGCTTTGCCTACCATCTCAGACTTTTTCTCTTACCTGTTGCCTACTCACAGGACTCCAGAATCCTGACCTTCTTCCTGTTTCTCACAGAAGCCAAGCTAGCTTATATCGCAGGATCTTTGCATTTTAAGACAGCCCTGCCTGGAATATGCTTCCCCTGTCACTTTATGTGCCTAGCTCCATTTGTCATTCAAGGGACCACTAATGTATCCCTTCAGGGAGAACCTTGACGAGTCTAAGCTTCAGTAGCATTTTAGCCAGTCTTTTTCTATCATCTAACCCAATTTTATTTTCTTATTAAATATCATCACCATTTTAAATGAGCTGGTTTGTGAACTTACTCCTCTGTCTTGCATCTAGAATGTTAGCTTCATGAAACCTAAGAAGGTCATGTCAGGTATCTCACTCACCCCTTTCTCTTCAGGTCTTTAAACAGGGCCTGGTGCACAGTAAATTCTTAATGCACACTAACTCAATGAACAATCAGATAAATGAATAGGTTGAAGCAGAAAGGAAAGCTCTCTGGTCCACCCCTCATTTTATAGATGAGTAAACTGAAATTTCTTTGCATCTATGATTTGTCACCAAAAAGATAGAGCCTGCTAGAGCAGACTGAGGAAATTAGGTCCCAACTTTTTAAGTTCCTGGCCCAATGCACTGTTAGCATAATACTTGCCTTCATTTTTTTCCCCCAATCCTTTCTAGTTATGTGGACAAGTCACTTAATTGTCCTGAGCTTTGGGTATCTCATTTATAGCATAGGTTTAGTAGTAACAAACTAGTCATGCCCAATCAATCAGGTGGTTATAAGAACCAAGTAACAACAACAACAAATTGTGAAATTATGTGGTAAATGAGAAAATGTACCTTGTAATATTAATAATCAAGACCCAGATGCCACTTAGTAATGTAAGATAAACAGAGTCAAACTCTTGGTGTGTCTACTTTTAAATAGGTTCAGATACTAAAATTCCAGAGAAATTATAAAATGCATTCTTAGTAACACCTGGGTGGCTCAGTCGGTTAAGCGTCTGCCTTCAGCTCAGGTCCTGATCCCAGGATCTTGGGATTGAGTTCCACATCAGGCTCCTTGCTCAGCGGGGTGCCTGCTTCTTCCTCTTCCTGCAACTCCCCCTGCTTGTGCTCTCTCTCTGACAAGTAAATAAAGTCTTAAAAAAAAAAGAAAGAAAAGAAGATGCATTCTTAGCTATAGAAGGAATAAATAGATACATAGATACATAGAACTTTCTTCTTTCCTTTTGGGTAGTGGTTTTCACAAAATGGTCCCCAACTCAGCATATCCACATCATCTGAAAACTTGTTTGAATTGCAAAATCTCTGGCAGACCTCAGACTTACTGAAGTAGAAACCATGGGAGTTAGCCAGACAATCTGTGTTTTATCAAGCCACCCAGGGAATTCCAGTTCACACTCAAGTTTGAGAACTTTTACTAAAAATGATTTAATAAGATAAACATGATGATAACTCTTAGAATTATGAGGCCTTACTGTGTTATTCTATCTATTCATAGAAAGTTAATTATAAAACCTAAAAGTTAAATCTGCATTAAAGTATGTCACCTGCTTATTTCCATAATGGCTCAAAGACCAAATAAACCATGGAGAGTAGTTACCCTTAATGAGATAGGAGACCAATAATTGATCACCTACATGTCATGGCTGATTGAAGAAGGAGGTCATGGGAATCACAAAGATATGCCTTCCAATTAGTCAGTGCATTGAAGAAATAAGGAATTTATCAGGATGGTTCAGAAAACAAACAAAGTGTATTTGGTTTTCTTGAAAAGATGGTCATTGCTGTTTCACCTCTCAAATAGTCCTTTTGGAGCTGACAGGAGAACAGAACACTGTGCTGTAATGGTTTACTAAATCTTACTAAGATAGTAAAAGTTAGTGGGCATCAAAATCAATTTTAATTATGAAACAAATAGGTGTTCGAGTCAAATCTGTCTGCTTCACTTACTAGTTCAGCGAACCTGGGCCTAGTTAGTTAACTTTTTCCAGGCTCCCTCATCAGTGAAAAGGGAATGATAAATCCTGCTTCAGAGAGTTGTTACAAGGACCGAATAAGATAATAGCAGGAGAGGACCCAATGGCATACCACTGAGCTGGGCACCAAAGTGACCCTCATTCACTGGTGGCTTCCCCTTTCCCTGGTCCCTTAGCCAGAAAGCGATCAATCTGTCTTTTTCAGGGTCCACACTTTTTTCCCTTTGGCTACACCCCAGATTTGTAAAATATCACGTTTTGGAAAAAATGAGAAGACAATGAACGAGAGAAGAGAGACATGATCTCAAAATACAGTAACTTGTATCGGTATAGATGGTATTTACACAATGATCTCTTTTCTGCTGAGATGACTGTACACTGTTGACAGAAAGACTTAAGTAGCTATTCCAAAGATGTATTAGACTCTTGTTTCATTCCCACTTATCGTGCTCCTTACACACAAGCATTTACATATATGTGTTTCTTCTCACGGGCTCAACACTTCTGCACACCAAATTGAGTCTATTGTGTGCTTTTATTACCTATGTGATAGAGAGCTGTTGTTTAGTAGCGTTCCTCTGAAGCATAGTATAAGTATCAGAGTAAAGCATAAGATCAAAATATTAAAGGTAGGAACAAAAAAGGTATGCTAGAACTGTAAAAGGATTGGCCATACAGCATTGCTGAATGGAAGAAATTCAGTGCTTAGCAAAACTCGTTGAGTTCAAAAAAGGGATCAAGGACTAATCTTGATGTCATCTGAGTTTGCACATTAAGTTTGTAGATATTAAGCTCACTTCAGTACACACTGTATGGATGTCATATGTGAGAAAGTGAAGCAGTGGGAGGGACAATGTCTTCTGTGGAGGAGAGTCTAGAAACTGCTCTACAGGTGAACCACATGACTTCATCTATGACTCATCAATGCCACAGTGCTCAATGGATAAGTGTAAGTCATCAGAATTCCCAGATGTCCCTATGTATCACTGCAAATGGGATATGACTTTGTGATGGCAAAAAGGCAGAAAGTTCCTCTCTCAAACAGCCTGCCGTGCAATTAGTTTTCGATCATGTATGCATTAATTATAGCTTCCCGGTTGTTGGGTTTTTTAACAGCTTTGTTGAGGTATTTTACATATCATCAAATTGTCCCATCTGGGTATACAGTTCAATGATTTTTCATAAGCTTACTGAGATATCATCATCATAAGTAAGTTTTAGAACATTTTTGTCCCTCCAGTAAGATGTTCATGCCCGTTTATAGTTCAATTCCCATTCCGACCCCCAGCCCCAGGTGACCGTTAATTTACTTTCTGTCTCTATAAATTTGCCTTTTTTGGACATTTCTTGTCAATACAATCATACGATATATGGTCTCTTGTGTCTGTTTTGTTTCACTTGGCCTAAATTTTTTGAGGTTCGTTCATGATGTAGACTACGTCAGTAATTCATCCCTTTTATTGCTGAGTTATTAAGCCAAGGCTTCTGTCAAAAAAAGTTTTAAAGACCCATAGTTATTTAATCCTATGTACACAAAACTGAAGGGAAAACACGTTTCCAAGGAAGAACAAGATAGATCCAGACTCAGAATACTGTTCTCTGTATCTCACGTAATAGCTGTGAGGATTATACCTTCTTTGCCATGTATTTGTTCATCTTGTAAAGAAGACATCCCATCAAGTGTTGACTGTTGACTGTCCTGTTGCACTTTTTAAAATTTTGAATAGTTGGTTCAAACCCAGAATGGTGAAAATATAAAAGCAATTTCTGGCAAAGCACGGTTGAGAAAATGTGTCAGACATTCATTTGGAAGGTGCTATGATGGCAATGTGTTAAGTAATGTAATGGAGTTAAAAATTATCATAGTATTAAGATGAGTCATAGGAATCTGAAAATAAGTAGAAGATTCATTACTTTTAATATCTGAAAGTAAATTAATTCAGTATCTCATAGTTTTGTTGATTTCATTTTCTTTCATATTCTAATATCGTGTCAGAGAGATTGCTGCAATATTTACATATTGTCTTTGCTGCATGCAATATAGTTACCCTCTCAAATTATCCACCTGGATCCATTTAATTTCATAATGGGTTTCTTTGGAAGTTGAGTTGTGGAACGTCATAAATGTTCAGGGAAAGCATGCCACTGTGGACTCAGAAATTATATAAAAAAGCTGCCAGCACACATGCTAAATAAAAACGGGTCATATAAAGTTTATTAACTAAACAAATTAAACCAGCTTCATAATGGGGGATTCACGTGAAATTCCCAGAGCAGCATAAATGTACTTTGCAACCTGAGGTTTGAGCTCCTGTTTTTCTCACATACCATGTATATTTTTCTGCTTTCCCCATTTCTCTTCTATGTAGGGCAAGCACTGTCTTCTTTTCCTTGGGGCAGGAGAGGTCTTCTCAAAGATAATGTAGATTGAAAGATTCAAGCAATTCTGGAGGATTGGAAAAAAGGTCGGTAGGTGGGTTTGTGGTGACCAAACAGTAATAGGGTGGAATTATGCACTCAATACGTGGGGTAGCCGCCCTTATGTATCACACACTCTGCTGTGGACACTGGGAGCATTCGGTAAGATAAATGCCTTAAAAATGCAGCTTCTGTCATTATTCCATTAGACAAAAGAAGAAACTGAGGCTCAAAGGGGTCGAGTAACTTCTCCAAAATCACTGAACAAGTAAGTGTCAGAGCCAGGACTTGACTCTCAACTCTGTCTAGAATTCCCACATGAAAGCCCACGTTCTTAACAATTATGCTAAACTGTCTCTCAAAACAGCAGGCAGGAGACCTGCCCCTCCCCACCCCTGCTGGCTCTTCAACCACATTAACAAGTCAAATGACCTCTAAGGTCTCAGTTTATTAATCTGAAGGATGAGAGGTTCATTCTAAACCAGGTCTCTCTCCTTGAGCAGAATCAAATTTTCATTTCCCTAATCTCTTAAGATGACTGACTCATGGCTGGGGTGAGGAAAGAATCGGTATAGATTGCCCGTTGGGATGGAAAGCGATGGCAGCTATGTGTAAACACAGAGGAAGAGCGCGGGAGGCAGGGTGATGGTGGTCACCGACACACCCAACACAGGTCTAGGGCTGTTGCAGTTGCCACAGGGAGTCGTAACAAGCACCAATCAAATCAAGCTTGGAAATCAAGCAGAAATTCTTCTTCAGCCTCCGAGGCTTCTTTGATGTTCTTCGCAAGATGAGCTTGTGTGTTATTTTCCTTGTGTCAGGGACATGTCATTTAGAAAGCAGAGATATTTTAGGTAAACAATGAATGATGAAAAGGAAATAGACAATGCAGTTTTTAAAGAATGCATTCCTGAGCCCTTCCAGTTACATAAGAGTTTCACAGGATGTTAGCAATGTTAGTTTAGTGCAAGAAAGTTCAAAAAGTTAAACGTGGATACCTTTATCTCTTCACAAAAGTTATTCCTAAGGGAGCTATATGTAAAAAGAAAGACAAAAAAGAATATGTATTACAACAGCAACAACAACTCCTTTCCTGTATTCATTCCAAGTAATGGGTTTCACCTCATAGCTGTTCTTTTCTGCAAAAGGTTTGTGTTATTATCCTGGGGTATTATTTT
Source organism: Ailuropoda melanoleuca (assembly GCF_002007445.2). Taxonomy (NCBI): domain Eukaryota; kingdom Metazoa; phylum Chordata; class Mammalia; order Carnivora; family Ursidae; genus Ailuropoda; species Ailuropoda melanoleuca. The sequence goes on along the minus strand of NC_048220.1, from coordinate 91,100,243 downwards.
CTGATGGTATCAGTGTAGTGGGTCATTATCGAAGAGCTGGCTTATTTCTGGAAGATGTTATTAAATGCTGTGGAGGTATGGTTATATCCATTAAAATGCCAGAAGAAAGGAGAAATGTGAAAATACAACAGGTAATTCTGAGGAAACCAAGCTGAACCTTAGAAAATGAGACAATTTGGTGCTAAAACTTTGAGTTGTGGCTAACTTCTCCTTCGGGGTTAGCCTGTTCCTTTTCAGTTACACAAAGGCCATGGCGCAGGAGACACCAGCTCCAGAGTACTGAAGCTAAGCAGGTAGCATATGTGAGTGGAACAGGCTGATTGGTGACAGAGACCTGGGAGCAATAAGAACATTGCGTATTTCCCCTCACCTTGTGATAAGAAAAATAATACTACAAGTGCAAAGTTAGAGAGTAATAGACATTCAACCTCAGTGTCAGACATATAATTGGGAGTAGACAGACTATGGCCAGCCAGATGGTTCATAAAGAGGACACAGCTGTAATTCTCAAGCCAATTGCTCGTTCCTTTTTTTTTTTTTTTAATCTGGTTCAAAAATCCAGAGGTGGGTAAAGGTTGCAAACAGCTGAAGGGAGAGCACATAGCAATCAGGAAGCCCTTTAATAACTGGATAGGATTTAGAGATACAGGAAATTTCTCTAATTTATTTACCTCCTGTAGGTGGTGTGGAACTCTCAGCGTCCCAGGGGTTGGGGTGTGATGATATAAAAATGTAACATTTGCAAGTCAGTCAGTCAGTGCTATGTTCGGGGGTTTGTAATACAGAAACCAGTCCTGAGGCATTATGGTCTACAGAAATCATAAGGACTGAAATTAGCAGAGTAGCATTGGAATCTAAAGGACAGATGGGAATTTGGTGGAGTTGATGGAGTCAGGGTGGGAGAAGAGGAAAGGTCCAAGAAGGTATAGATGTTGATGGAGACTCTCAAGAAAGAGGCTGGTTCCACCAATAACGCAGTACCGGAAGAAGAGGAACATGTTTCAAAAGGTCAGAGGTGGGGTCCAGGCAGCACATAATGAACTATGTCACATGGGCAAACATTCCCAAGCACAGGAACGGGAGAAAGAAGTGTGTATCTGACCTCGAGTTGCCCCATGAACTGACCCCCTCCTGCAGGAAGTGCTTGGAGGTCCAATTCCAGGTATTTTGAGTTTAAGATACTGACAGAACCCTTCCTATTTTGGAAACTCGAGCCCTATCCTGATGTTCCCTCTCATTGTTCTCCTATATTCAACCCTTAGGTACATTTTGCCTGCAGGTCTCTCTAAAGTTGTGTTTGCAAGAGTCCCCTGGGAAAGAAAATCTGTAAAAGTTTTGGCTACAGATTTTTTCTGTCTGAAGGGCAATCTCAAGGATTGGCTTGGGTGCATTNGTCTCTCTAAAGTTGTGTTTGCAAGAGTCCCCTGGGAAAGAAAATCTGTAAAAGTTTTGGCTACAGATTTTTTCTGTCTGAAGGGCAATCTCAAGGATTGGCTTGGGTGCATCTGTCTATGTGCTCGCCTTTGTGGAAAACCGTGGAAACTAATCAGCAGTATGAATGAGAGCAAGGGGATCCAGACTAATCAAGCACATGTCAGAATGTCATAGCACGATGCCTCAGTAAGTGCATTGTGGAAAACAGACTGTTCTGCACAGAGACTCACCAGCTCTGACAGGGCTGTGTCCAGCATCTGGCTTAGCCAATGTGCAACACTCTTTTCTTTTATATGATAGAAATACACATGCATGTGCACACATGCGCGCATGTACATACAAACCCAAAATATTTGAACGAAATAATAATTTGGCATTCTACTGTTTGGTGACATGCAGAAGACAAGAGTTAACATTTGCTTAGCAGTACTGTGTGCCAGGCACTACCCAGGTTTTCTTTGGTGACCTTGTTTCAGGTTTTGTCCCAGCAACAGGGACAGCAGGACTGAATATTACAAACCTAGACCATCCTAGAAAATCTGGACCATATGGTCAAATACCTGTGCCTTCCTCATTTTCTTCTAACAGAGCTTGAAAACTCCAGCAAGTTATTTGGAAGTCTGTTTGATGTTGGTCTCTAGTGAGAAGCAATGCGACTGCTAACTTGCTGCATTCGGGTGGATATCTGTCTGGGAAAGAGGATAGAGGGTGGATGGGGTGCAGGGGGACCCCTCACCACAGGCTTTGATCTTCTTTGACTCCTCCTGGGATGTCTCACCTTTTGATGTTGGGAATCTGTTAATTACTAGTTGAAATTGGTTTGGGGGACTAGGAAACCGTTTGAAGGCACTATTCTCAAACTACATGTACTTTGATCTGAGAAACTTCAGGGCAACTTTCCAGGGATCTCAGGCAAATGAGAAGGGCTCAGTCCTTGGCCCCTCCCCAGCAGTGGCCCTGATTTTGATCCTCTTGGTCTATCACGGTGTCATCCTTATTTAGCAGACGACTTCTCCTTTGAAGCCCTCGTGGGTTCCTTGGTAGTAAAATGATGACTTTTAGAATCAGATTGTAAGTATCTTTCACACCACAGACAACATACTTGATAATTCCCTCCTTAGATCTTAATTTGAAACTTCCATCCCTCTTTTGTGTGTAGCTCCTGGCTAACACTACCACGAATATCTCTTGCAATATAATCTTGATTTGTAAGACAGTGTGTTAAATTAATAGGTTTGGAGTCAAATTTCCTGCCCTATCCTTTGTTGACGCAAGTTAACATTTTCCAAGTTGACCTGAAAGGCTGACAAATGCTCAGGGGTTTGATGGGCAGGTGGTGCTGGAGAACTTGGCTCTCCTTTCTCCTCCAAATAAGGCAACACAACCTGGCACCCTGCCTAGTAATCCAATTCTCCTAATGAACACGTTTCCCTCATCTGAGGCCTTGCATTGTGACCATGCCACGGGGCTGACAAAGAGATAATTTTCAGCGCTCAGGAAAACACACACACACACACACACACACACACACACACACAGAAGGAAACACTCTTAAGAGCATGTTTTGTTCTCGTGTCATGGCCCATTATGGCATTTTCATTTTAATTGCATGCAAAACCCATTTAAAGAGGTGTTATAATGTGACTGTTCCCTTGGAAAACACAGACAGGGGTGATATGGGTGTGTTTTAGAGAAGCCCTCTACTTACCTAGGCTGTCATCATCATATCTTAAGGGTGCTAACATTGTATTGGGTATCCAAGTAAATGCAATATATTTGATCCTCTTGCATATGAATCCCTTGTCCTTATATAAGGAATAGACTCAAATCAAAGTACCTCAGGCAACAGAGTACTGTTCCTATTTCAAAGACAAAATATGCATTGCTATGCACAGGCATTTTCCAGTTTTTCAAAGGGAAATGAAGCCATATAGATAAAACATGCATACCTTGTGACTCTGGAATTACTCATTTAAAAGAATGGTTGAGGGCTCCTGGGTGGCTCAGTTGGTTAAGCATCTGCCTTCTGCTCAGGTCATTATCTCAGGGTCCTGGAATCAATCCCCACTTTGGGCTCTCTGCTTCTCCCTCTGTCCCTCCCCTCCCCATCTCTCTCAAATAAATAAATACAATCTTAAAAAAAAATAAAAGAATGGTTGATAAGGTTTTGTTTTTTCTTTATTCTCATCCTCACCATGGGCAGCGGCCCAAACTTCAAAGAGTTTTAGGGCTCCCTGACCTTCTGTAAGTAATAATGAAAATCCCCAAGGCCAGAGAAATGAAGCCATAGGGTCTTTTCCATAAACTAAATTGTGTTCCCTAGGTCTCAATTTCTATACCCTTCTGTAAGAAGCAGGTCTCCCAACTGAAAGAATTTCCGCATTGCTTTGACTTTCCCCGCTGTGGTCCCTTCCGTATTTAGCAGACTTCGTTCTATATGCATAATTGGGAATTAATTTTCTAATTAGGTTCTTCACATTTATGAAGTTGTTTGATGGGGTGTCTGTTCTTATAACATGGCCTAAAGGCTAAAGTAGAGGTAATAATTCTTTTTTCTGGCTTTGCCCCTAATTCAGCTAAGGTTCCTGGGAAATATATTTAACTTTTATGAGATCCCAGTAATACATCTTTAATACTGATCTACCTTTGAAAGGTTGTTAGGAGTGTGCTAACTAAGGTTTTAAGACTCATTACAATATGGCTGGTTTTGTTTATAAGAGTCCCTCAAACAAAATGAAGCCATTTCTTTTGCAACGTGAAGGATATTTAGAAAACCAGGAGCAACAACTGCAGAAAGTAAAACCAGATAATGCTGGCAGGAAAAGAATATTGAATTGACACTCAGAAAGAGAGGGGACATGGAAAATTAATGGCTGATATTTTTACTGTGAATTATAAGTAGAACTGGATTGAGGAGGCACCTGGGTGGCTCAGTTGGTTAAGTGTCTGACTCTTGATTTCAGCTCAGGTTGTGATCTCAGGGTTGTGAGATCGAGTCCTGCATTGGGCTCCCCACTTAGTGGGGAGTCTTCTTGAGATTCTCTCCCTCTGCCCTTCCCTCTGACTCACACATGCTCTCTCTCTCTGTATGTCTCTCTTTCTCTCAAATAAATAAATAAATCTTAAAAATAAAATAGAAACTGGATTAGGTATGGACTATAAGAATTTGTCACCTGGATTCCTTGTGATTTGCCACAGGTAGAGAGATTGACAGCCGCTCTGTGATCATGAAGGCAAGTATAAACAAAACCATCTAAACAGTCTTTTTGCTTGCTAACCATTAGTCTTAAAATAAACACTAAATCATGATGTCCCAATTTTTTCATATAACAAGGACCATGTTACTTATTATATAGGTACACAGTAGCATGTTTATAAGGACAAGGGGCAATGACATTGCATATTGACAAAAGGGCATCCTCATTTCATAGTAAATCAGTGTCACTAACCCTTGAAATTTGATTTAAAAAAAAAAAAGAAAAAAATCAGGATACTCCTCAGCAGCCTCCAAATAAGAACCACCTCTCATACTGATTTATTTTGAGCATCCATATTTATTTGAGTGAGCTCATTCACACGGATGTCAGGGCCAAGCAAAAACTTTAAGAACAAAGTGTGAGCCTGAATATACGATGGATAGTAAATGATGCTCAGACTCAGGGAAAAAAATGTTTCTTTTACTCCTGGCCTGTTTCACTCTTTACCATTTAAGTGACCTTCTGGGTCCGTGTAGCTTCTAAATGCATGACCTTGTACTCTGAAAGTTCCTAGTTTACAACTATAACCTGTAACTCTCAAGATCCGGCAGCATATCAGAATAGAAAGGAGGCCAAATATAGAGTCGGAAAATGGGTTTACCCGGTGGAGCTCAGGAGGCCTGTTTGCTGTGTCCCCCTCTCACTCTGAGTACCTGCATGATCTTGGACAAATTATCTAAGCCCTTTGCTCCAGTACAGGTCAAACAAAGTGGTCTTGATGTTCTGAAATTGGAAGCACTTAGCTTCCAGATTTTTCCTACCACAAGCATTACCCAAAGAAATCCTGGTCAGTCCAACATCTTAAATAATTAGCCTACACCTACCAGGAGCAGGTATGGCAGAGTGGTTAAGAGCAGAAGCTGCTGGTGTTGCGTTCCAGTGTCATCATTGCCACTCTGTCCCCAGCTACTTAATTATCTCAGTCTCAATTGTGCAGCTGCAACGTGGACTAAAGATTCTAGTTCACTAATCTTTTTCTCTTCCCTGCTGTCTTTTCCTCCTCCTTTCAGTACTTAACAGTAGAGCTTTGTTCTGATGTGTTTTGTTTTGTTTTAAAAGCCTAGAAGAAGGACTAGAAGGAGGAATTTAAACAGCTAGCCTGGGTTGAGAGTGATGAGTTGAAGATATGGATCTCTCTCTGGGACTGGCCATTACTTGACCTTAATTCTACTCTCTGTATAGCATCCAGAATCTTCTTTTTAAAAAAGATATTTAGATCAAGACATATCATCTCTTTGTTCAAAAACCATCCATGGTTTCTCACTGTTCTATATTTAGAATAAAATCCAAACTCATTACAATATCCAAACAGTAATTTTTGACTATGGACCCCTTCCCTCCTTTCTCTTCCTCTTCACCACTTCTGTCCTCTTCTGCAATTTCAGCTGCCTCCTCCTCATCTTCCTCCTCCAGGAAGAGATGCCCCTAGGCCCACAACTGTGCTGAGTCCATGCTTGTATTTCTAACAGCTAGTGAAACATATGCCCTCTGAATTCTGGTCAGCATGTCCATATCATAATTCATCATATCTTTCCCCAAACTACCAAGCAACTAGCGCTTCTGACTTCTGTTAATGGCGTCTCTATTGTTAACAGGCAACCAAAGCATAATGTCATTCCTTTTGGCTCCTCTCCATCCTTCTTTCTCTTTAATTGCTTACCAACTTTTCTATATATATATACCTTTATTTGTACTTTCCCTTTCTTATTGCCATTGTTGGCTCTCAAATCGGGTCCTCAGAACCTGAAATAGTGCAATACCATCCCAACAGGTCATCCAACACCTCCTTCTTCTTTCTCTCTTTCACTTTAGGTTATAAAGCTGTAAGATTAATTTATTTTATGGAGTAGAGTACAGCTCTGATCATGTGATGTCCATGCTCCCGAACATTTATTGGCCATATAATAACGTCTGAACTCTTTAGCCTGACTTTCACATCCTCTACTACTTTTCTAAGCTAGTTTTCTGCTTTTCATTCATTATTCTATTTATTCATCCCTTTATTTTTTCAATAAATATTGAGGTCCAATAATATGCAAGATCCCAGGAATACAACATTGAACAATTTAAGTGTGACATTTTCATTCTGATGGAAGAGAAAGGCCCAAACACACACACACACACACACACACACACACACACACACACGTAGTATAAAAGAAATGAAGCATACGACAAAAATAAAGTATTAGAGAAGTAACTCTATATTTTTAAGTAATACTTAAATATATCTTGCACTTGACCTACATTGGATAACTTACTAATTCTGAATACTGCCTTGTATTTTCTGCCTATTTTTCTTTGCTCATGCTCTGTCTTCTCAGCATGTCCTTGTCTCTAATAGTCAATATCTGATCCATGTTTAAAGGCATATTTATTGAAGCTTTCATGTTGCTTCCCCAGTGTCAGCTTTCCCTGGCTCTACCCCTTCCAAGTCCTCAATCCAGCTCTTGTTCTAAGAGTGGGTTATTTTCTTTAACATTATGGTCATCTGACATGGCTGATCCACTTTTGTTTTAACATTTGCCTCTTCACCTCCAAGTCATTCATCAATATATGATGATCACAGGGAGGGTTTGTTGATGGCATGACTCTAAATACCTCTAAATCACATTTCCCAGCAGGGAGATGAAGGAATAACTCTACTAAGCAATACATTCAGAAATAACATGGACTATAGGAAGGAAAGGATTGAATTTTCGCTCATTTGTTTATATTTTCATAGTTCGGTGTCTGTTGGAGAGCCAGAATTATACAACTCATTATCTAGGTCAATCTAGTAAGCCACCATGCCAGCACAGATCTGCTAGTTTTGCACAGAATTCTCAGTGGTACAGTTGCTTCCAAGCTGGCACCTATTATTAATAAAAGCGTTAACTAAATAAATTAGAGAAACAATTAAATCAACAAAGCCTACATGGTAAGCACAATAGGCTCTAAACATGGCATCTTCATTTTATATGAAATTCTGTTAGTTGCTTAAAATTGTGAGAGATCAATAGCCACTTTGTGTTTGTGCTGGTGTTGGTTTTCATTGGTTATAAGCAATAGAAACTGACTCCAAATAAAGAAAATGTTTTAGAAAGGAATGTCAGATCAAATGAATAAACAGATTCAAAAGAAAGGTGTTGGAATAGGCTAGAGAACCGGATAACAAAAATATGCATTTGTAGTCTCATCAAGTCAAAATAGGATAAATCTACACCAACGCTTTTCCTCACATGATTGCGCTGAGTTTGGCTTGCATTATCCTGCTCAAGACTAATCTCTAGGACGGTGGTTCGTTTCCTAGTTGTCATCATATGTCTACTCCTTGACCAAGAGGAAGCAAGGCATTCTTTCGAAAAGTTCCACCCATACTGTATACAAACAATAGATGTCCATTACTTTGGTAAGCTAGAATCTGAAAACCTTCACTGTCCTGCTTCACACATATCCTGGGCCAATTGCCAGTTTGTGTTGAACGTAAGCAAAACCACTCTATCAGGACGCTTTGCTGTAGTAATCACATCACATTTGCTCAAATTTTGGAAGCACGAAGCTGTGTTTTAGGCATGTGGGTGAATTTGGTAGAAAAAAAAAAGATTTGGCATTGGTGTATTTTAGTTCAACTATTTGGCTACACAAAGCTTATACTGCCATGTATTAGCAAATGAATTGTACTAATCTGTCTTTGAGTTGTGTTGGAACGATTTTGCCAAATTTGTGGAGAGAGACCATAGTCAAGACACAGATTTGAGTTTTAAACCCAAAATTCTGTCCTAGACTATCCCTTGTCCCCTTGGAGGATTCTTAGAAAATGTGTGCACAACCCAGATAAACTAGGCATTGGGACGCTTTATTATTAATGTGGGCATTGACTCCAGTTACCAATGTAGAGCTCCAACAAGGTGGGCTAGAGCATTTAGAAGACGGGTTTGTCTGGGGATATTAGGGCTAAGTAACTTGAAGCTAGTGCATGCCAAAAGTCTTGTTTTTCTACTTTTCTGAAATAACAAACGTGATCTGAGTCTCAAATTCATGTAAAGTCCAATACAGGTATCATCCTTCCCAGTCAGAGGATAACAAAGGCAAAGAAAAAAGAGCCTAAGATTTGGCCCCAATGCTTAGAGTTCAGCTGCCCCAGGCTGCCTGATTGAGGCCTTTGCAGTGATTCAGAGCTGCCCCCAGGATAGCTTCATCTAAGCCCCTCTGAAATACCCACCTATAAAGAGAGGAACCAAGGCTAGTGTCATGGGCTTGTGACCTTTGCAGTTGCCCTGTGCTCAGAAAGACCCTACACTTGGTTTAACATACTGCTGTTCTCTTGAAGTTATTAACAACTTGAACAAAAGGCCTGCATTTTCATTTTGCACCGGGCCTTGCATGTTATATATCTAATCCTGAGCAGGACAGAAACAAAGGAAGCCAGAATAGCTTGCAAGTGGGAACACCTAAGCCACAAGGTGCTGCACCTTTTAATGTCTTTAAACAAATGCCATCTCTTGCTACTGTAGTCAGGTACAAAAATCCTAGAGGTTGTGCAATCCATATTCAACACACTTTCTCTTGAGGAAGGGCAGCCAAGGTAGGAGACAGGCAAAAATGATAAAGAAGAATCATAGCATTCCCACCACTGGAATAGGTACTCATCCCACACTCTTTGTAACTAGACCTCAAACATGTCGATTTATCCAAGACAGATCACTTTTCTGAAACCTGAAATATATTTGATAGGTAGGAGGTAGGCAAAATGAGTGAAGGGGGCCAAAATATGCAAACTTCCAGTTAAAAAAGAAATCAGTCAGGAAATGTAATGCACAGTATGGTTGTTTGTTAATGATTCTGTATTGCCTACCTAAAATTTGCTAAGAGAGTAGACCTTAAAATTTCTCACCAGAGGGGAAAAAAAAATTTGTAAGTATGTGTGTTGAGGGATCTCAACTGGACTTAATGTAGTGATCATTTTACAATAGATACAAATGTCAAATTATGTTGTGTGCCTAAAACTAGTATAATGTTGTATGTCGATTATATCTCAATTATATCTCAATTTTATATAGATGGCTAGATAGACGTAGGTACAGATATCTATAGATATATAGATATATAATTGGTTGTTCTTCAAGGGTGGGTATTAACTCCTGTAGAAATGGCTTTTTTTGTTTTTATAAAATAAACTTGTTCTTGATTTATTCAACCATTTGTTACATGAAGCGATACACTTCGCAATGTTCAAGAAAAAATATAGCTTGGTATCTGTTGTTGAAGGTCGACTTAGAAAATGGATACGTACAGAATGCTGGATCTCCTACAAGGGTGGTGCTCTGTGAAAGCCAGCTATTGGAACATGTTATTTATCTACTTAAAATCCTTCCATATATTCCCAGTGCAGAAAGTTGAATAAAAAAATAAAACAAAATTTTTGAATAAAGCCAACTCATATTTAGATCTTGGTATAAATGTCACTTGCTAAGAGAGGCCTTCCTTGTTTTCTGAAACCAAATCAGGTCTCTCTTGTTATTCTCTCTGAGGACATCTGTTGTTTAACATTATAGCATTTTTTAAATTTTTTATTGCAGATTTTGTGTATTTAGTTATTTGATGTTTCTTTCCTATATTAAATTGTAAGCTTCTTAAGGGAAAGAACCAAACTTCTCTTACTCTCTAGTGTATGCCAAGCATTTAGCATGATTCCTAAGCACATAGTAAATGTCTCATAAATATAAATTGAATTTAAAAAAAAAAAAAGCCTGAGAGTACCTGCCCTGCTTTCAAAGTGGCATCAACTGCAAAGACTCTGAGGTGTGAACAAATGGGGCATGTTTGAGGACCAGAAAGAAGCGTTAGTATGCCTGTGACACAGTGAGCAAAGGCTTGGGGGTAAGAAAGAAGAAATGAAGTCTGTGAGGGACACAAGATCCATGTCAAGTAAGGGCCTGTAGGCCAGGGTAAGAACTTAAATGTGATGGGAAACCACTGGAAAGTTTTAAGTTGCTGAGAGATAGACTGAAATGACATGCATATTATAATACCATAATATTTTGGTACATTAATGGAAGTCTGAAGCACAAAATAATACAGCACTATTTAGAGCAGAAATGGGCAAACATTTCTATATAGGGCCAGAGAGTAAATATTATAAGCTTTATAGACCGTATGTTCTGTCACAACTACTCAACGCTCATTGTAGTGCCAAAGTAGCCACAGACAATACTTAAACTAATATATGTTGCTGTGTTCCGACAAATCTCCATTCAGAAAAACAGGCAGCAGCCCAGATTTGGTTCACCAGCCTTAGTTTGCCAATCCCTGAACTAGTAGAACATGGGACCATTTGCATCTACTTCAAAAGGGTTGCCGATTAAAAATGCAGATTCTTGTGCCCTCTGCCAGGCACACTGAACCTAAATCTCTGGGTTTGAAGCCTAACAGTCTGTGTTTAACAAGTCGCCTTAGAGAATTGTGTGCGTGATTAGGTTAAGAACCACTATTCTAGAAACCCAATTCATCCCCGTTGGATTAGAATACTGAAAAATGTAACTGACTGGCCTGCAATAGCACTTTCTCAGTGTAGAAGGTCTAATGTTGGGACATTCTGCATTCAGTTGTGGGCAAGAGGCAGGTTGTAAGAACTGGCCGATAGACAGGAATAGAGTGTGCCGGGAGGCTATATGGAAGAGCATATTGTAGTAGCAAGGGAGAAAGCTCTGCTTAGATAAGGCTGAGAAGATCAGCCCTCCCTTTGAGTTCCCTGGTTTTAATTATTGATGCTAAAAATACATTTCCCTTAATTGTTTTGTGAAAATAAGTTAAATAAAGAATAAAGCTGTTCCATACATGCACAGGCAAACATTACACTCTTTTCGCATAAACACTGGGATGATTCCTCAGAGTGTTCCTTTTCAAATTTGGTTGCAAAATAACACCCACAGAATGTATTTCCAACCACAAAATACTGTGACAGTAAGCAGACAGCACAAGAGAGCCTGTTATGCTTTATAGATTGCAATGATTATATTGCGGGAGCAGTTGATGCATTTGTTGGTGTTCATTCTATTTCACATTTGCATTTAAATTCCTGTGGAACAAAGATAAGATAAAGAGGGAAACAAATGATGCTTATTTGTTGTCGTATTGAACTCCTATTATAAGTATGGCTTTAAAAGAGGGTGAAGCTTTGGAGGAAAGCATTCCACGTGTTCTTTACAAAACATCAGATACACATTCAATCATCAACCAGAAATATGCAGGAAAACATATCCCTAGGGCTTTAATACAATCATAAATCAATAAGGAATAACCCAAAATGTGGTCGAATACAAGGGGCAAATGAAATACTCATACTCTCTTGACATATTCATCCACATTTTATTGAAACATAAGAATTTTAGAACTACATTTGAGTTTTAAAACACTATCCTTTGTATTGCAGGCTTTCTTTTAAAGCATGGCTTGATATTCACAAGTTTCCTCTTTCAAATAATCTGTGTATCCACAGCATGATTCTTTGATGAATTTATGCAGATTAGTTCTACATCCAGGGTAATTCTTTCTGCTCCTCTAAGCTCGCTATTTTGTTGGGATCCAAGGAAAAAAAAATCTCTTTGTAGAGTTTAATTGTGCATCCTAGTAAGTAGATGTTGGATTCCTCTATCTATGCAAGAAACACACCTGCCTCCCCATATGATGTGTTTGCCATAATGAAACCCAGAAGAATGAGAAAATGCCACCTCTTTCTTCCAAGTTGCTAAGTGACTTATCAGTTCTCTGATTATCTAAACTACTATTTTAAATATCACACTTATTTCTATAAATACACCTGATAAAAATAACAACCAATAGTTCAATGACAACATTTAATTGTATGAATGTATCTGAACTCATAACAAAAGTTTCTCTGATTTTTCTATGCCTTACAGTACATTTCTCAAAGAAAACATTAGTCAAGCCTTTTCTGGATATTGGCTGTAAGAGTCTGAGCATTCTTTCTCAAAAGTGGGGTCTGATGACGACCCTTCATAAGTAAATTCAATGTGATCGTCAAATCAGGAGAATAATGTCTAAGAACTATTGCTTTGCTTATTTCCATTCTTGGATATTTAAAGGCATACTGGCATATTGAAGCTTCTGGGAAATTCTGTAGAAAAGACATGTATGAAGCTTTGTTTTTCCAAACTGTTGAGAGAATATATGTTTTAAATTTAACACCTGGCATTGATTGGAATGTGTATTCCCAGGAAAACCCTGGTCTAAGTAATAACTAGTAACTATCAGTAAATACATTCTTCTGTTTTTATTATGCTTTTTTATAGCTCATCATGCATGTTTCTTAGTATATATTTTGGGCATGTTTATTCATTTGTCATTCATTCAGCAAATACTTGGTGAACTTCTCTGTGTCAGGGACAGTTGGGTGCTGAGAACACATTGGTTCAATAGTGTATTTTACTTTTGTTTTCAAAATATATGATAACAGTTATTAATGTAATTAACAAATTATATTTTCAAATCAAAGTATTGCAATACATCAAATTTAGAGCATTTTAGAATCTTCAGTGTACAGAAAAATGCAAAACAATAGATATTTTTCCATATATGTCATTAGGGCACCTTGAACTGAACAAGTACCTTATTTACTGTTGCGACTCTCCCTGGAATACTGACAATGATGCANATAGGGCCAGAGAGTAAATATTATAAGCTTTATAGACCGTATGTTCTGTCACAACTACTCAACGCTCATTGTAGTGCCAAAGTAGCCACAGACAATACTTAAACTAATATATGTTGCTGTGTTCCGACAAATCTCCATTCAGAAAAACAGGCAGCAGCCCAGATTTGGCTCACCAGCCTTAGTTTGCCAATCCCTGAACTAGTAGAACATGGGACCATTTGCATCTACTTCAAAAGGGTTGCCGATTAAAAATGCAGATTCTTGTGCCCTCTGCCAGGCACACTGAACCTAAATCTCTGGGTTTGAAGCCTAACAGTCTGTGTTTAACAAGTCGCCTTAGAGAATTGTGTGCGTGATTAGGTTAAGAACCACTATTCTAGAAACCCAATTCATCCCCGTTGGATTAGAATACTGAAAAATGTAACTGACTGGCCTGCAATAGCACTTTCTCAGTGTAGAAGGTCTAATGTTGGGACATTCTGCATTCAGTTGTGGGCAAGAGGCAGGTTGTAAGAACTGGCCGATAGACAGGAATAGAGTGTGCCGGGAGGCTATATGGAAGAGCATATTGTAGTAGCAAGGGAGAAAGCTCTGCTTAGATAAGGCTGAGAAGATCAGCCCTCCCTTTGAGTTCCCTGGTTTTAATTATTGATGCTAAAAATACATTTCCCTTAATTGTTTTGTGAAAATAAGTTAAATAAAGAATAAAGCTGTTCCATACATGCACAGGCAAACATTACACTCTTTTCGCATAAACACTGGGATGATTCCTCAGAGTGTTCCTTTTCAAATTTGGTTGCAAAATAACACCCACAGAATGTATTTCCAACCACAAAATACTGTGACAGTAAGCAGACAGCACAAGAGAGCCTGTTATGCTTTATAGATTGCAATGATTATATTGCGGGAGCAGTTGATGCATTTGTTGGTGTTCATTCTATTTCACATTTGCATTTAAATTCCTGTGGAACAAAGATAAGATAAAGAGGGAAACAAATGATGCTTATTTGTTGTCGTATTGAACTCCTATTATAAGTATGGCTTTAAAAGAGGGTGAAGCTTTGGAGGAAAGCATTCCACGTGTTCTTTACAAAACATCAGATACACATTCAATCATCAACCAGAAATATGCAGGAAAACATATCCCTAGGGCTTTAATACAATCATAAATCAATAAGGAATAACCCAAAATGTGGTCGAATACAAGGGGCAAATGAAATACTCATACTCTCTTGACATATTCATCCACATTTTATTGAAACATAAGAATTTTAGAACTACATTTGAGTTTTAAAACACTATCCTTTGTATTGCAGGCTTTCTTTTAAAGCATGGCTTGATATTCACAAGTTTCCTCTTTCAAATAATCTGTGTATCCACAGCATGATTCTTTGATGAATTTATGCAGATTAGTTCTACATCCAGGGTAATTCTTTCTGCTCCTCTAAGCTCGCTATTTTGTTGGGATCCAAGGAAAAAAAAATCTCTTTGTAGAGTTTAATTGTGCATCCTAGTAAGTAGATGTTGGATTCCTCTATCTATGCAAGAAACACACCTGCCTCCCCATATGATGTGTTTGCCATAATGAAACCCAGAAGAATGAGAAAATGCCACCTCTTTCTTCCAAGTTGCTAAGTGACTTATCAGTTCTCTGATTATCTAAACTACTATTTTAAATATCACACTTATTTCTATAAATACACCTGATAAAAATAACAACCAATAGTTCAATGACAACATTTAATTGTATGAATGTATCTGAACTCATAACAAAAGTTTCTCTGATTTTTCTATGCCTTACAGTACATTTCTCAAAGAAAACATTAGTCAAGCCTTTTCTGGATATTGGCTGTAAGAGTCTGAGCATTCTTTCTCAAAAGTGGGGTCTGATGACGACCCTTCATAAGTAAATTCAATGTGATCGTCAAATCAGGAGAATAATGTCTAAGAACTATTGCTTTGCTTATTTCCATTCTTGGATATTTAAAGGCATACTGGCATATTGAAGGTTCTGGGAAATTCTGTAGAAAAGACATGTATGAAGCTTTGTTTTTCCAAACCGTTGAGAGAATATATGTTTTAAATTTAACACCTGGCATTGATTGGAATGTGTATTCCCAGGAAAACCCTGGTCTAAGTAATAACTAGTAACTATCAGTAAATACATTCTTCTGTTTTTATTATGCTTTTTTATAGCTCATCATGCATGTTTCTTAGTATATATTTTGGGCATGTTTATTCATTTGTCATTCATTCAGCAAATACTTGGTGAACTTCTCTGTGTCAGGGACAGTTGGGTGCTGAGAACACATTGGTTCAATAGTGTATTTTACTTTTGTTTTCAAAATATATGATAACAGTTATTAATGTAATTAACAAATTATATTTTCAAATCAAAGTATTGCAATACATCAAATTTAGAGCATTTTAGAATCTTCAGTGTACAGAAAAATGCAAAACAATAGATATTTTTCCATATATGTCATTAGGGCACCTTGAACTGAACAAGTACCTTATTTACTGTTGCGACTCTCCCTGGAATACTGACAATGATGCATTTTTAATAATAATTTTTATTATGTTATGTTAGTCACCATACAGTACATCCCTAGTTTTTGATGTAAAGTTCCATGATTCATTACTTGCGTATAACACCCAGTGCACCATGCAATACGTGCCCTCCTTAATACCCATCACCGGCCTGTCCCACTCCCCAACCCCCCTCCCCTCAGAAGCCCTCAGTTTGTTTCCCAGAGTCCATAGTCTCTCATGGTTCATGATGCATTTTAAAGAACCATAGTTATGTGAATTAGAATCAGATGCAAAGAAATACAAAAGCATTAATTCTAGCTTCTTGCTTTAGCTGAATTTCTGTGGTCTAAACCAGTTCCATCAAATGTTTTGAAAATCAGATCATACACAGGGGCGCCTGGGTAGCGCAGTCGTTAAGCGTCTGCCTTCGGCTCAGGGCGTGATCCCGGTGTTCTGGGATCGAGTCCCACATCAGGCTCCTCCGCTATGAGCCTGCTTCTTCCTCTCCCACTCCCCCTGCTTGTGTTCCCTCTCTCGCTGGCTGTCTCTATCTCTGTTGAATAAATAAATAAAATCTTTAAAAAAAAAAAAAAGAAAATCAGATCATACACAAATTATATAAGTTGCCTATCGTAGAATGTGAATGCAGTATTGCACAAACCTGGCCCATTTTTCTAATTGTAAGGTGAGTTGGGTTAGAAAATCTAGTTTTAGAAATACTAAGCATTTTGAAAGTTCGGAGCAGTTTCAAGCTATAGATTTGAATAATAGCACATGGAAAAAAAATAATTCTGAGTCTCATTCCTATGTATCTGTTGCCACTTCAGTCCTGTCGCTAGAGATGAAAGAGACTGCCAGGTTAGCTTGGTCAAGGGTTTTTTCACAAACTGCATATCTTATTAATTATTCCTTTCATTTACTGGTAAAGAAACCCAGTTCAAACTAGCTTAAGTAAAAGAAGAAAAACAGCAATAATAAAACTAATAAATAAATACCAAGACATGGTTTAGGAGATGTTGTCTCACTTTACCTCACAGATCAGGGGTACAATTTGCTTCAGGCTTAACTGGATTCAATGGTACAGACCATGTCATTAGGACGTCGTGTGTGTGTGTCTCTCTCTGTGTTTTGGCATGGCTCTCAGGCACTCCCCTCCACCTGCTGATTCCCAGCTTACAAAAGCCTTACAACTAGAAAATCCAACAGGAAGACCCATCTCTTTTTAGTGATTCTCCTAATTGACTCTCACTGGGCTGTCCTGAATTATTTGCTTATGCTGCAACCAGTGATAGTGACCAAGAGAGTAGAATGGTCTGACTGACCAGGCTCAGGAGACGGTTCTATTCCTGGAGTTGGCAAAGACCAATAGTGGATGATAGGGGGTGAGGCATGTGTGGTTTTCCCCCAAGGATACTGAGGTGCAACTACCAAAGGAAGGGAGAATTGATGTGAGGCGGGCAAAATCAACAGGTGCCTGTTATATTATTTTCAAATGAATATTTAAACAGAAACAGAAACTATAAAATAAAAAGAGGGAATTTCTCATTGGATGGTCTTTGGGATAGGGAAAGGGCCCAGAGACTTGATTATTCATCCATACCTCAGAGCTCTTGTGGGAAGCTGACCATCTGTCCTGATTTTCCTGGGATGATCCTGGTTTGCCAGCATCACTATTAATAGCACCCCCATTTACTCGCAAAACTGTTCTGCTTTGCTTGATAAAATTTAGGATTGCTAGATCTCGGGGAATTTCGAGACCTATTCGTGTCCACCAAACACAGTTGTAAAATTTCCTATCTTCACCAAGGCATTCATTCTAATAAATATATCTATGTTTCATCTGAATAAGATGAAGCTCTTGGAATAGTTTAACTCTGATTATTCTCTTTCATTTTACTTGTTTCTCATACAAAATTAAATGTTATTAATAGAATTTTATACAATTAATAATTATGTAGAGTTACCCACATTTGACCAATTCTGTTTTCTTTATTGCTTCTTGAATCCCAGCCTTTCTCTTGAGATAAATATTCATCTTCCTAAACTATTCTTTTGGAACCTCGCTACTTAAAATATGGTCCCCGGACCAACATCGTCAATATTACCTTGGAGCTTATCAGGAATGCAGAATCTGGGGCTCACTAAATCATATTCTGTAGTTTAACAAGACCTCCAGATGATTTCTATATACGTTAAAGTTAGAGAAACCTGATTTTAGGACAGTGATTCTCCACACTGGCTGGGCATTAGAATCTCCTAGGTGGCTTGAAAACCTAAGTATACATATTTACAGATAGAGATTTGTGGACCCTAAGGTCCTTCCTCAGACAGCTAAATTAGGATCTTTGGCCATAGACCCACTGCTCTAAGAGGTCCTTTATTTAAGATCAATTGGTGATAAACTCGTTTTTGTTTTTTTGAAAAGTACTTATTATTCATTACTGAATAGTAGTTTAGCCAGTTATACATTTCTAGCTTGGCATTTATTTTCCCTCAATGATTTAAGGATTTAAAAGATCTTTACTCTTTCCTGGCTTCAATTGTTGTTTCTGGGAAAACTGTTGAAAATAAACTCTTTTTCCTTTGTAGGCAATCTGAGTTTTTAATTTCTGGTTGCTATTAAGATCTTCTCATATTAGGGGCGCCTGGGTGGCACAGCGGTTAAGCGTCTGCCTTCGGCTCAGGGCGTGATCCCGGCGTTATGGGATCGAGCCCCACATCAGGCTCCTCTGCTATGAGCCTGCTTCTCCCTCTCCCACTCCCCCTGCTTGTGTTCCCTCTCTCGCTGGCTGTCTCTGTCTCTGTCAAATAAATAAATAAAATCTTTAAAAAAAAAAAAATCTTCTCATATTGTGCAATTTTACTCCATCACGGCTACTTGTGTTTTTCTTACTTATTATTACATTTAGGATTTATTGTGTTTTCTTAATCTGAGGATTCGCGTTGTTCATCTTTTTTGAAAAATTCTTGGGCATACTATTGTCCCATATTCTGTTCATTCCCCTTTTTTTTTCTGGAAAGTAAGTTAGACTTATGCAAAGCATTTGTATTTTATCTTCCTATGTGTCTTTTTATGCTCTCATATTTTGATCTTCTTGTCTGTCTCTTTAGCATTCAGGATAAATTCTTCCTGTCTTCTAGTTCTAATACGTTACTGAACATATGCACTGAGTTTTTGTTTTGATGCTTTTATTTTTTCACTTTTTTGAATTTCTATTTAGAATATTTCATTCCTAGAAGTTCTTTTTATAATCTGACTTGTCTTTCTTATATAGTATCTTTCTCTTGCTCATTATATCAATTCTTTAAACAATATTTAAACATAGTTATGTTACAATCTGAACCTCATAATTCCACCATTCTAAAGCCTTTTCTGTTGTTTCTGCTGATTATTGCTCACGGACACCTGTTTCCCTGTTTGTTTTGCAGCTTTGGAGAGTGAGCTTGTGTTATCTGGAATTAATCCGTGGATGTTTTGTGAAGCCTGGTGGAGGGTGCATTCCATCTTTGTAGAGACATCCTATCCTTGTAGAGAAATTTGTGTTGGCTTCTGCCAGGTTCTATAAAATACAACCAAATCATGACCACTTTAAATTTGTGTCTTGGGGTTTCCTGATATATGCTGGTTATGTAAATTTTGAATCCCAAATTTGCCTGAGGACAGGTCTGTGGTGATGAATTTTTCAGAATGTACTTATTTTTCATCTAGAATTCAGCATTAGGTAAACAAATTCCCTTGACTGTTTCTTTGCTGACTGGTGAATTCTTCCCACTCTTTCCCTGAGGGGAAGGACCCCAGATTCAAGTCATTCATGCTGTTAATGAGTAAAGTGAAGCTCAGAGTCTGACTTGCTCAGGGTCACACAGCACCTGGGAGGCAGACAGAAAAAAAGAACCCAGATCTTCTCATAATCCAATCATTTCTCTCCAACAAAACAAGCTACAAAAATAGTAATGCCTTCTTCTCATCAGAAGGGCTTCACCTTTGCCTCCAGTTGGACAAGTAGCAGCAAGATTCAGTTATTCCTCATGGTTAAGTTTGATGAATTGTAGAAATAGGTTACTTAGATATATTTTAAGAATCATAAGAACATAAAAAAGTCATATGGGATAAGACTTATAGTCCACACTTTTCAGTATTTTGTCTTTTATAGTAGCACCAAGGGACACTGGTGTGACATGATGATAGTTGCCCTTCATGATATTGTCCTCAAAGGGGGCATCCCTAACTGGGAAAGATCTATCATCCAAGAATTTCTCTAAACCCTTCTTGAACTCTCATTATATTTTTGGTTTGCGCAACCTTAAGGCATGGCTTTATGTGGAACCGATCTTATACTAGTCAAGACATAGACTAAATAACCCTGAGGTCCTTTTAAAATATGATTTTAAGTATCATAAATCTTGTTGTGTAAGTAGATTCTGCAAGTGGAGGGCATATAGCAGAGTGATGTAAAGCCTGGACTCTGAATTCAAATAGGCTACGTTCAAATAGGCTTTTCTTCTCGTATCCTAGCTGTGTGACCTTCGGCAAAATCTTTTCCTATTCTGAACCTCTGTTTCCCCTCCTGGATGTGGGCAACAATTCTAGGGTTATCAGAGGGTTATGGTGAAAAATGAGTAAGGTAAATGCATGTAAAATTACATATCTTAAGGCTTGTGGTAAATGGTCAAATGAAACTATTCTTAGTAGTAACATTGATATTTTTATTACTGTTAGTGGATGAATATTAACTTTATCATGGTCACAAATGTCATCAAAAAGTGCAAGGATTTCATATTTTTATATGAACAAATATCTGAATAGTAAGGGGCAGAATAAGATATGAGCAGAATAAAGTTAACACTTATACCCTCAAACTATTTAGATTTTTATGGGTGCCAGCATGCACCCATAAATAAATCACTGACCTTTCAGAAAACAATCATTAAAATATGTTTGGATGTGCTATTGAGGGAGTCCTGTATTTTGAAAAAGAGAGATATCAACTAACCAAATAAATAAGGTCACTTGCATTTCCATGGCAGATTTTACTCGTATATAAATTGACTCTGATATTTGGTCATTGAGTTCCCTCAATTATCTTATTATTACTTTTTTTTTTTTGCCCAAAATAAAACAAAACAAAAAGCATGTGGTATGTAATAGCTCTAATGTTAATAAAATTGAACAGTTTACCCTGGAAAATGGCCTCTCCACTCTTTCTTAAATGTCTGTGTCTGCCCCGACATTTACTTTGCACTAGTAACAACACTCAATTTTCATTGACATTATCTTCTAAATACAATCAGATCAAAAATTGCTAACATCATTCTCATTCCTCTCCTGCAAGCAGATAATACAGGACAGGGTCTCACTGATAACTTCCGCTTCGGTAACCTCTGATTCCACTACTTGAAATGCTCTGTGTGCTTTCCATTGGACCAGAGTCAGATGTATCCGTGTAAAGCAGGTGATTCCCATCAGCAAAGATGCAAGACGTGACATTTGCCACTAATTGGACTTTCCTCCTGCTGGGTGCAGAGACTCTATGAATCGGTAGGTCCCTGAGGCTGACTTGTACCAACCGGAGCCTGCACCAGCAGGGACTTTCCCAGGCACATGTTTTTCATTTTCTCCAGGGGCTTGTGCCCAAATGTGTAAGTTGGAAGGAATTGAAGTGAAACTTCTAAGAAATGGTAGTGAGCATTTAGGATGTTCTAACTCAGCTCACATAAGTGTTGACTGTGTTTTGAGACACTTCCAATTGCAAACTAAGTCTACTTAGGTTTGCTCACGAATATTGGGAATTGTTCTTTAAACCTGTACCATCTAAATGACCTACAGCAGGTTATGTAGCTTCTCTAAGCCTCAGTCATTTCATCTGTAAAATGGGAATAAATTTTTTTTTTTTTTTTTAGGAATTACTCAAGAGTTAAATGAGATTTTTCCAGTATGTCACTTCAGCCGTCTGGCACATTTCACAGATGCACGTATATGTATTTGTGATATGAATCCTAATCTTAACCTATACTAGTTTATTCCCACAAATGGTCTGAGATCTCCATACCTCAATTTATATCTGGAAAGCAAAGTGGTCAGTTGAAGACATGACTTTAAATTCAATCCAGTTCTACTTGCACTTGTTATGCCCAGATGTTTGAAGAAAAAACAAAACAAAACATTGAATTATCTAGATAATTTCTCAATTTAGGGGAGAATAAATTCTATATGTTGGGTTTTCTTTTATACATTTAGGGTAGCTGACCATCTGGGTTTGTCTGAGACCGAAGGAATTTCTGGGATGTGGCACTTTCAGTGTGAACATCAGGGCAGTCCCAGGCAAGGTGGCTGAGTTAGCAACCTTATACGTTGTACCCCCTAGTAAAAACTGTAAAGCACTCAAACCTGATGAGTTTTAAACAGTATGTAATTGTGTAAATTTACAAAATCCTTCAGTGGAGAAAATGCTGAGGAAGGGGCAAAGAAAAGAGGAATATATCCTGACAGCGGCTTTTACCTTCAAAAATAACTCAATGCCAAACTAAAACTGGCCGCAAATAAAAGATCTTCCAGTCTGGAGGTAAATGATTTCTGGATTGGTTCAGTAGTTGCACACTGTCTTTGAGGACTGGAGAATCTTTGTGTGGTGTTGGCCGTGTTTGCTCCTAGAGTCACATTCAGCTTCATCTTTAAGCATCTCACTGTCCCATGACTTTATCTAAACCAGAAAGAGCAAACACAGGGATTGGGTGACCTCAAGCATTTCTTTCTTATCTCCAGGGAGTAAAATTATTTTCTGAATCCAACCCAGCCTGGTTTCCCTTCTGTTTCCTTAGACATAGCTGGGTCATCTGTTCACCCATCAGTCAATCAAAATTAAGCAAGTGCATGGAATTACTCGACAGTTAGACAAAGCACAGTATATCAATAGGGCTGAGGGAGGGGCTAGCCTTCTCTGAGCACTTTTCAGCATGAACAAGTGTGGGATCTGGTGAGGAAATATGGAGAGAGGTTGGAGAAACAACTGATGGCTATTGAGTAGGTAATCAATGGTCAGCAGCCTCCTAACCTCAAAGAGTCTAACCAAGGAAAATGCAATAAGGAACTCTCCATTCTGAAGTTTATTTCTTGCCAGCAAACCAAATAAGATACTGATCTTGCTTCTCCGGAGAAGGTCTTTCATTGGAACTTTGATGCACCAATTCTCATGGCAAAGTCCCCAACACAGGAAATAGGATCTGTTTTTTTCACCTTCGAAAATCTTTCTCAACTCCCTGGGTCACTGTCTTCATGTGAGCTGAATGTTTACACTTTTTTGCCTTCTTGGGGCCGAGCATGTGAGTTCAAGGTCACTGAAGCAGATCTTCCTTACCTTCACCAAGACCCGTTCATGAAAAAACAGAACTTGAGCTCTTGTATAAATGATGAAACCCTTGCTCATTGAGACTTGCCTTGTGCTGTCAAGGTTTGTTGTCTTATTCATACCCTTTATGTCTCTTATGAGGGTGTTATAAGGTTTCATTAACTAATGATTATGGTGTCTAATACATTTTAGAAATGTTCCACAAATGTTAAGTGCTATTACTCCTTGGGTCGTTCCCCATTTGCATTAATACGACTTCGAGCATCATCCATGCACTCTAATGGGGGGAGTAGGTCCCTTGAGCATTGCCTGGCTTCTTAGAAATGGAAAAAAATGCCAGTTGCGAGTAAGGTTTAATTTTCCTTTTTGTTTTTAGATGATTCTTAAAACCTTTCTGAGAGACCTTGAGTGAGAATGATCTGGGAAACAGTGACTTCTGGTGGTAAAGGCCTAATGTATAAAATATTTGATTAGAAATTGAAGAATAAATTAGCGGTCATATGGCCCTGCATTTTAACTGAGCATACACTTAACACAGCCATAGAATGCTCCTTCCGTTTGGAATCCCCAAACTGAATTTAAGAAATAAAAACAGCGGGAACATTTCCAGGATGCTTTCGATGGGATTCTACCTGCCATGGTTCTCAACATTTTTGTGAATCCTGTGGTGTATTGCTCTATTTCTATAGCTGCTTGTACTTTCTATAGGTGTTCAGATGCACAGTGGGTACTTTGTTTGGACATGGAAGAAAGCGTTATCTCCATTAAAGTTATACGTTTTTAGGTTGCGGGGAAAGTCCTTAATAAGAAGTAAGAAATTAGAAAATCTTCATTTAATTGGTTTGGTGAATGTAGCTTTCAGTCAAAAGAAATATGTGAACATCTCTTGCCCAAGACAAACAACACATAAAAAAGAGGGAGCACATCAAACTGATTTGTTCCAGCCCCTGAAGACGGTAAGGTGGGGGGAGCATAAAGAAAGTGAAAGACACGAATTCGCATTAGATGGCGCAAGGAAGCATTCAACAGAGCTTTGAGCATCCTACTCACAAGTATTCCGCAGGGCGATTTTTTTTCTGGTGTGCCGCCCTCACTACTTCTCCTTCCTTTAAACTGCGGTCACGCATCACACCTGCTGAGCTTTCTCGCCTCCCACTCTAAAGTGTTGGAGTTGGCTTCACACCAGTTGTAGTTTGTTGGGGATGGGGGGCAGTGTGGCAGGTGGGGGAGTGAGCACCGGTAATTAAGCATCATGGTTTAAACTATAGCTTTCAAAAGAGGAACATTCTTAGACAAACCAGTGGTTGTAGGTCATAGGCTGTGCTTTCCTTGCTAATAATTGCAAAATCTATTGTGGTCCCCTCTGAGCTTTTTTTTAATAAAAGACTATTAAAACTGAATAAAAGCTTAATAAGTAGATTAGTTAGAACAATAGTCCTCAGGAGAATGTTTTGATTCTGAGAATAGCTGCTAAAGATAACCCTAAATGCAATCAGGTTTAGCTCCCTGCATGTGTGAAGGGAAGGTAATACCCTCAGAGGTTTTGCCAACAGATGACATTATTTTTTGTGTCTCTTCCTACATTTAAATTCTTCTTTCCTCTGGGCACTGGCAACAAAACCTTTGTTAAGAATCACCAGAGAAACAGAGCTCTGAATAAATGCTCAGTGGAAAATTATTTTTGAGAATTTGGTTTTAAATGTTTCACATCAAAAAGATGGATGCCAGTGCATCCAAAAGGGAGTACTTTGTGATCCTTCTCTGTCCCCTTTGTAATTTTAAGGATCAAAACTCCCACGGTGGCCAGAGATAAGGACAAAGGAAGTGGTGCAATTTTACTAAACATATACACGTTATAAAGGGCAATGTGATCCAATGTCAACGATGGTGTATCCAAGCCTGTGTACCCTTCATGCCAATTTATTAATTCCATTCTCTTTGGCCAGATATATTTATATTTCCTCTCTCTCTCTCCATCTCTCTTTCTCTCTCTCTCCCTCCCTCCCCCCAACCCTTCCCATCCCCTCTCACCCCTTTCTCATCTCTCTGTCTCACCACAATTTTCCCTGTATACTAAAAGACCTCTATGACACTCAGGAAAGCTGATCCCTCCACTTGATCACTCACATTACAATGTATATTACCACTCAGGTATGTTCCTCAGACAGGATAACACAGTTAATACTCAGATTTTTTTTATTAGCTCCTATGACATGCATATTCAGAGGGAGGTTGCCTTCTAGCTTCCATCTTCACCCTTCCACTTCTTCCTTGAGAGGGGTCTTCTTTCAGATTTTCCTATGTCAGTCACCTTTAAGTTATTCTCAACAGGATGCTTTCGATTCTCAACAGGATGCTGCTGGGCAGCTCTGTCATGTTCCAAAGAAGCCCTCGAGTGTTCCATTTCACCACCCTTCTTTGTCACATGTCTTTTCGCGTTCATCCCAGTACTTTGTTGCCTCCAGAACCATACGTTCACTCAGAATGTTTGAATAGGAGAGACTGAAATCCAGCACAGTCTTGAGCACAAAAGTTTAGGAAGTCCTCTGTCACCAAATTAAGTGACCCGACTCTCTTTTGTCTGTCAACAGTCATCTAAATATGGCAGTAAGTATGGAATCTTTAACAGTTTTTCTTTTCTTCCATCTTTTGAGTTAAGCCTTGGTCTCAGTTATCAAAATGTAGGGAGTATAGATGGAAGACATCACTAGTTTGATTTGGTCTCACACACATACCTCACCCCACAGCCTTGTAGTGGTGACTGGTAGATTTTTGCTTTGCAAAGATAATGTGAGCTAACATGAAATTTATTTTGAGACTATTCTATTATTTTATAATAGCTTTGAAATAATTGGAGAAGCATTTAAGAGTCTATCAGCCAAAAAGTAAGCTCGTATTTATTAAGCATAGTCATAAAACTGGCTGGGAATTAGCCACTCTTACTTTACAAAGAAAGAATTTCATAGCTAATGTTTTGACAGTTTTTTCAAGCCCAACTAAGTCAGAGTCATCTGGGGAGCTTTCTAGAACTACACAGACAGGGTACCATCCCAAGCCTTCTCATCAACAACCTGGCTGACACCTCAGCTGGTATATATTTTTAAATTTCCACAAATGATTCTGACATCTAGCCAGATTTAACAACCATGGACCTGTCCTATATTATGTTGAGATTTTAATGTATGTGTGTATGAACACCATGTGTGTGTGTGTATCTCCATTACATTATACCCATTATCATATCATGTTAATTCCTTTAGGACATCTATAATATATATTATGTATAAATCAAATCTATCCCTATAGATAAACATTCCCAGAAATATTATAGGGAGAATGGCCACAAATATTTCCCTAAAATATATTCACAATTCCTGAACAATTCACTCTGCCCATTATGGAGAGGTTCCAAACTCCCTTCCTGAGATATGTACATGTCAGTAGTCATGATAATTACCTTTTATTGAGCTCACTCTATGCACAAAGTGCCAAGATAAATGCTTTTCATCCATTATCTCATTTAATCCTCACAATAAACCTGTGAAACCAGTGCTTGCAATTTTGCTCTAATGCAATATATACATTATTTAACAATTTTGTTTAGTGCAAAATCATGCACTAAAAAAAATAATAAGATGATTTACAGTAAATCTAGGTCGAGGCCGACCATTCAAAGGCTTATACAAACTTGGTAACCAGAGCATCAACAAAATAATGACAATCCTAAAAAATACAACACCAGCAGGTTACTATTAAATTTCTAATTTGTGTATGTATACATATATGCATGTGTGAATATATATACATTTACCTTTAATAAAAAAGTTAAAGGTGAATTGACTAAAGGGTATGAAAGGTAGAGACTGCTGAGCTCTGGAAATAAGAGCAAATGCACAAACATCAGGGAGAACCATACATTAAGTCCTTCCAAGACAGAACACAGCCAAAATGAGCCAAGGTAAGAATGCGGGGTGAGTGGAAGTCAGGGAGTTGCTACTGCACTCTTCTCTGACATGTTGCATTCAACCATGTTTCTGGTTCTCTGCTGTCATTTCTAACACCAAACATTAAGGTGCTGGGGAAAATTATGTATTAACCAATGAATCTCTAAATTGTACCGGCATGATTCTCTTATTTGCCAATGGCCTATCACTTGACACAGAATAATGAAACACCCGTTGTAGATTACAGGATTGTAGTACTGGCAACATCCCGCCGATGGGGAAATTTTCATCTATGGACACCAGACATTCTTGGTAAAATAGTGTTTCACTTCCCCTCCCCTTCTCTTTCCTGCTTTCCTGCTCTGTATTTCTGGCATTGACAGGAAAGTCTCATTTATGGAGAGTGTGATCACTAGCAAAAATAGGGATGTGCAGTTATATTTTCCATTAGACAGCTGTGTAGAAATTAAAAGAGATATATGTTTAACACAATTATACAAAGACTTTCTCTTATTCTGAGAAGTCTCAACTTT
Source organism: Ailuropoda melanoleuca (assembly GCF_002007445.2). Taxonomy (NCBI): domain Eukaryota; kingdom Metazoa; phylum Chordata; class Mammalia; order Carnivora; family Ursidae; genus Ailuropoda; species Ailuropoda melanoleuca. The sequence goes on along the minus strand of NC_048220.1, from coordinate 91,072,541 downwards.
TATTTCTACTGGGCTTTTTCAGTTGGTCACATGTTGCCTTAGTGCTTATCTTATTTGATTCTCGCTGTGACCCTGTTAAAACTGTTAGGAGAGATGGTACAGACTCTATGTTAAAGATGTAATGACTGAAACCCAGAGAAATATTCTATGAATTAGGAGTGACTGACCCTTTGCTTTACTTCTTTCCCTCAACCCTGATTCAGTATCTGTGGCACTCCACTGCTAAGAAACTGATATACATTTTCAATTCTAATTAAGGAAACTGACAGCACTTTTTCCTGCAGGAATAACACCATGACTTGGTATTGTTGAAATGACTTATTATTACTAAAGATAAAACGCTGTGGTTTTAAAAGGACTCTGTACTTGGACTTGCTTAGCTTCAGACAAGATGGATTGTGGTTTGAAATATGAGCTTTGGATTCAGGAAGACTTGGGTTCATTTCCTAATTCTACTTTCTTAGTAATTTGGTTATTTGTCTGGCTTCATCGTCCTGATCTACAAAATGGGGATAATAACTTTTCCAGATACAGTTGTTATAAAGAACAAATATAATACTTATGTTAAATATATAGATAGCACAGAACCCTGAGTTAGTGTTTGATTAATAGTAACTATTATTATTAGAATGTCCTTTTAAAAAAATAGATGATAAAGTCCAAATAGCACACTTACAGAACTTAACAATGAAAATCTCTTCATAAGGTAAAGAATATCTCTATGTGTTCATGTGTATATGTGTAAATTATCAAACTAAATTATCTGCCAAACTGTGTAAAATAAAATATTTGTCCTATACACTGAATTTCTTAGGAATCATGAGCACGTGTCTGTGTAAGCCACATGCATGTCTATACCATCCATCATTTATAAACTCTCTAATAAAAAACTATAAATGAGAGAACTTAAAATCAATGACAAAAACACTACAACCAGCATAAATTTTTCTTACCCCCTTTGCATAAAAATATCTAAAATAGCTACACTATAAGGTATATTCATCAAAGTAATGAGATAGAGAATAGAAAACAAAATGGGAAAAAATAGGCTGTGAATATATCAACCAGAAGGATCAACATACGTGCCTATATTGAACTTCAGTGTTAAACTCTGAATTTCTCAGTGTATATGAGGTCTTGGCACTTATATAGCTTTTTTGTGTGTTTTCATTTTTATCAAAATGGGCTTAGGGGTTAGAGAATTATAGAAGTTACTCAAGAAGACAAAAGTCTTCCAGCTATCAAATTCCAAGATACATTTTTCATGCCCAGCTTTGTTTTTAGATCAGGGATATGAATTGATGGCATAGGCAATATTCTCCATGGCCTTCTTGATAACAAAGACTCAAGTGGGTTTTGCATGCACATATCTTATAATGTCCTCTGATAAAAGGCAATGACATAGCATTAGAATCTCATTCTGTATAGATTCATTCCCCTTAATGAAAAACTGAGGTCCAAGCACATGACCCTCTGGCCACGTGACTTCAAGTGCTAGAGAGGTGAATGGCGCACTTACCCACAGGCAAGCTTTCTGACCCATCATTTCTCTCAGCGAGGCTTTCAGGAGAAGCTTGGAAGCAAATAATCGTCGGCACTGCTGTCTAAAGAAGGCTTGGCATGGTGAAATGCTCTCTTAGTTACTAAGAGTAAATCTGTATGATCTGAAAATCAAACCAGGTGCTAATAAGTTTGATTCTGAAAGGAAAATTTATCTTTACAGATGTGAATATGGGTATACATGCAGGCACGTATTTCTCTCAGGAAAGGACTTTAGATAAACTACTGACACAAGTACCCAAGAATATAAATAATAAGAATAATAGCATGACAGAAAAACTTTGCTGAGAAAGGTTACTGAAAAGCAAGCCAAAATTAGACAAAGCAGAAGGAAAGATGGGATGATTTTCTTAACTCTTATCATCAGAAGAATTATGCTGGCTTCTCAAGAGATACCAAGTCTCCTTCCCCAACCCCTCAATGCCCAACACATAGAATTCTAAAAGATACTATACGCTGTCTGCAAGACTTGGTATAAAGAGCATTAAACAGCCACATCTGTTAGGACTCAGGTATAGCTGTGCAGCCTTTGGGTAGATCCCATTTATCACATGGCCGCTTCTATACCTCTATCCATGGGTAGGGCTCAATAAAATAGTTAAATTGTATTTTATTATTTAATGTCTTGCATGTTTGGGATGATGGAAAATGTCTATATTTTATTTTTTGGTGTTGTTTCAATTTTGCAATGTGTGCATACCGCTTTCATAATAAGGAAAAATGAAGTTATGCTAATTTTAGAATAAAATATAGTTCCCATTAATCCTTTCAGTTGGCCCCCATGGCAAAAAAGTTGTCTCACTACTGATTGAGAGGAATGCTGGTCCTCATGGTTGCCCACTGGGGAAGTTCTCTGAAACATAGACTGTCTTGACCAAGCCCCTGACCAAGTTCCTTCACCTAAAATGTACTGAGCACCCACTAGTTACGCTGCATATCAAGGCCTTGAGGTTACCGGCAAGAATGCTATGGGTAGGCCTCAGTTTTTCGCATAAAAGATGCTTGTGGACACATTAGAATATAATATTCAACCATTGAAAGGAAAATTCAAATCATGGTTCAAATACTGACTTTTAGGTCGGTAGTCTCTGAAAAGCAGTGAAGTTGAGAGAGACTCCAATTGAATCTGCAGCTTCTATTAAATTTGACCCCTAGAGACACCTTCCTGCAAACACCTTATTTTTTTTAAGCATAGAACAATTCATATTGCATACACCCTTCTACTGACCTGTCTCTTTGAACCCTGCAGGCACTTGACAACTGATGAATAAAATAATATCGTGTGCTCTTGGGGCTACTGCAGACCCTTTTGTGTCTATAAAAGCTCTCAATTTTACCAACGTATGGGAGAGGATACAACATGGAGAGAGCTGTGTAGAAAACTGAGATAGCATGGTCCAAGCCCCAGGGGCACTAATGACATTGTATCCACAGAGCAAAGTTAGAATGTTCTATAATGATGTCATTAGACTCCCGAAAAAGCTAACTTATTGCTGAGTCGAATTTCTGTATTACATTCTCTTTAAAAGACGAATAAACTCCAGGGTGTGTGGTTGTGCATGGATATTAACATTGAATATCTGAGCCTCCAGTCACTCCACTGAAGCGATCTGACCTTCCTACATGCAGTTTAGTCAACTCAGCTGCCCTTTTGATGGAGACAAATGAATTTCCAGAATTATGCAGGTCAGGTCACTGGGGGTCAAAAACTGATTATTCAGTTGTGCCATCACCTTTGTTCTACCTTGGCATCTTTGAACATTTATTCTGTAGGTCTTCACCTTTGATTTGATGTCCCACAATGTTTATTCCTGTGAAAGTACATATGCAGACAGAGACCCACAACTGACACCTATAACACATTCAAAACCTTTCCCATGGAGACAGACACCCAAAACGGACAGTCCAGAGCATTTATTTGAAAAGCAGAATTAGAGTTGGGGAGGGGGGGGAGAAAAGGCAAGACATTAAAAATATGAGACCAAGGTTTTGCTGTTTATTGGCCATGTGACTCAGGGCAAGTTGTATTATCTCTGTATGACTCAATTTCCTCACCTGTAAAGTGGGGGCATTAATAGAACCTCTCTTTTGGGATGGATCAAGTGAGATAAATACATAAAACTTGTAGTTAGTACTCAGGAAGTGGTGGTAGCATTGATCAATGCAGGTGCAGGAGTAACTGTATCTGGGCTTTTATCAGAAGAGCATCAGTTAACAGAAATGTAATCTTCCTAAACCTAGAATTTAGATTGTATTTACGTACTAGCTGGTCACATTGTCAGCACTGAAGCTTTTATAAATGTCTCCCTATCAAAACACTGCAATCTTTATGTTGTTGAGCTCTGTTTAAGCTCTAGCCCCAGACAGCTCCAAATTTGCATTCCCCACATTTGCATTCTGTATTTCACTGTCTCCAAAAACTAATGTAAGAAAGTAAATCTTCAACTTAGAACACCTATTCTGTCAAACTGATGTGCTGTCCAATGAATGGTGGAAAGAAAGAAACACATCACCCCAGTAATATGTAAGCTCTCTGAAAATATCAAGTAAGCCCAATGCCAATATGATATAATGAGATTTTTTAAAAGTGATGTTGTAGTCTAACGAGATTGGCATGGTTTATTAATGGCCTGTGCTTCTTTTGAAATGGGAAGATAAAGTATCTTGTTTTCTGTTGTTTGGTGTGACACACAAAGACTTTTGCATACCTGCTGATATTTAAATAAACCTGAGGAGGTAGAATTTGACAGTAAATTGCCACATGAGGCTCAGGATAAGAGAGAAAGGAATCTGCGTTCAGACAATAGTGGTCATATCTTTCCATTAACAATATTTGGTTCTAAACTCATATGTATCCACAGCACATCTTTGCACCTTGTGTTCAATCTGTACCTTGGAGAATCATGCCTGAATGTTCCACTACACACCATTGCTGTGTCTTAGTATCACTAGCATTGCCTCAATTTAATCATGGCATCCCTGCGGTTGAAGATGACTCATGTTTACAGAAGCTTAGGATGTTTTCTTGACCACAGTTTAAGGACTTTAGGTGAGAGACGGTCTAGCGTCCTATATGCAGTTGTTAAAGGGGTCAGATTCTCAGTTCTGGTATTTAGAATTTGATTTTTCTTCAGAGAATGTGTATTTCTATCAATATAATTAGGAAAAACATTAGTACCTAGCTCAAAGGGAGTAAATGAGATCTAGCCCATGTTCATTACTCGATAAGCAGTGACAATTATTTCATTAAGTCAGAAAGGCACATTCTCATATAGAGAGTACAAGACAAATATTGTTATATCCAGGTAAATACTTACACAAGAAAGTTTTCTTCCCTCTATGTTTCCCCATCGTCCCAGTGGTTGTATACTTCTTAGGTCACCTGATAATATAGAAATGTCAGAGATCGGGCTGACTTTCCAAAACCTTTGGAGTATTTACTGACCCCGTGATACCTGACACTAACCTGGAATAGGCAATGTGAAGTCTTGAACACACTGAAGAAGCCAGTTTTGAAAAAAAAATCCTATCATCTAAGCCGTATATCACTGCTTCAACTTGTTGTATCTATTTCCATGGCATTGGTTTTCTACATATGGTCAGTTTTTCCAGAATATGAGTGTTACAAGTATCACCATTTTAGTGATAGTTCTATTCTATAAATCTTTGATTATACTGTTTCCACCTCTGTTATCTTCAGTTCAAACTTCAGCCTTTTTCTTTTTAATCCAGATTTTTTTCCTTTGAAATTAAACTTCACTCAGTAGCACCCTTTCCACTCATTCTTCTCTGCATAGTGCTAAACATTTTACCCTATAAATCAGCCCTCAGAAATAAAAAAAATAGCAGACATGGCTCCTGGTTTACTTAGGCATATGCAGTGTAGGCTAAAAAAGGAAAACTCAGCACACCTGCGCTTTATACTTATTTCTAATGCCTGGTACTCAGGAGGACTTTGACAAACTAAGTGAACTTGAAAATGTGTACAAAGCAATATAGTAAGTATAAAATTATTCTGTCATGTATAGGATACATACGTTCATGTCTGCCTAGGAGGAGCATAGTCATGGCTGAGGAGTATCAGTCAGGGAAGGCTTCCCGGAAAAATGGCAAATGATTCCACTTGAGAAGCTGAAAAGGGAACTTTGGGATGACAAATTTTATGCAAAATGACTGCTCCCTGCAGTCTTATTTGCATTCATATCCCATAAGTAATGTTTTCAGTAATCCACTATATCCTTCGCTGGAACAATGCTTCATAGAATTAAAAATACGTGTCCCTCACTCCTGAAATGCCCTTGAAGAAGTTGAGATTATACTAGGCCTTTTTATGAATCTAATGTTTTCATCAAGAAAAAGTCAAACTAATTAAACCGTGTGAGAACAGAGTACCTGAAAATGACCTCTTAGCATTAGCTGTTGTCTATAGGTAATTCTCTCAACTAAATGTATGCATCTTGTAGTGAGGGCACCAGGCAGTCAGTGGCCTTTCCCCCTGTGCTCTGTTCAGACTCTTCCACTTGCCTTTCAACATGTGGAGGACAAAGAAATGTCATCAAATCTCTTATTCAAATAGCTCCTAGTATAACACTGTTTCACAATATTCCTGTGTTTCCAGATATCTCAAGATATATGATTATGATATATGAAATGATTCCCTAAATATAGTTTATTTTAATTGTTCTTAGTAGTCAGTAAAATTTTTACAAAAACCTGTAGTTATACAAAAACAAAAAAATTACATTTACCTTGACTATGTGATTGAAGTTATCATTTGTTACTTCACATAGATCTTTATGAAGTTCTGCAAGAAAACACTTCTCATGACTTAGTAGTGGAATAGATGGATTAAAAATTATTAAATAATTACTACTTGTGTGACTAATAGTATTTTTCTGTTTCTATTGGTTGATAGGCAAATCAGACCTAAACTTTTACTCCCCTCCAGCAAAATCTATAGATATTTATGGCAAATATTCTGTGTGCTAACCTTATCCCTGTTTTCTTCATGTTTTCCAACTCTTAGTCACCACCTAAAAAGCATTATTTTTTTAAAGTTTACTTTTCAACATAAAGCCTTATAGAAAGCTTCAATTTTCTTGGACCATACAGTTACAAAATAGGGTTTAGAATATAATAATGACTTAAAAAATACTGCAAATCTGTTTATTGATGATACTAGAGATCTTAAGATAAATTTTAATAGAATATGGTTAAAATGATTAATCTCTCTTCCTCAGAGTTAACTGACCCAAGCTACTACGTGGTCCGTAATGCAGAACAGGAAGCAGTCTATGTGTTCATCAGCCGGCACTTGGTTCAATAAATCAATGTACTACTGCAGTAAAATAATATGTGACTATTAAAATCAGGATGTAAAACAGCATTTAAATATAGAATAGTATTTGTGAGATGTTATAAAATTTAAAATTGCAGGCTATAAAATAGTCTGCTTAGGACTGTTTGTGTTATGGGCAAGAATAGCTTTCAATACACACACATAACAGAAACACATACACACCCAGAATAGATTAGAAAGATATGAAATAAAATTATGACCATCTCCAAGGGGGCGCCTGGGTGGCACGGCAGTTAGGCATCTGCCTTCGGCTCAGGGCGTGATCTCGGCGTTATGGGATCGAGCCCCACATCAGGCTCCTCCGATATGAGCCTGCTTCTTCCTCTCCCACTCCATCTGCTTGTGTTCCCTCTCTCGCTGGCTGTCTCTATCTCTGTCAAATAAATAAATAAAATCTTTAAAAAAAAATTATGACCGTCTCCAGACAGTGACATCACTGATGAGGTCTCTGTTTCTTTCATTTTTGTAATTTTTTTGTTTTCGAAATTTTCTACAAAGAACACATGTTATATTTTTCATCAGGAAAAAGTATTTGTCTTAAAATCCAGATATGAAACATTTATGATTATCACGTATGGCAGATAAGTCCTGCCTCTCAAAATGAGCCATAAAAAAGGATTCCTACGTAGTCAATGAAGAGCCTTTTTCACTTCAGTGGTGATGGTATAGTTTTTGGAGATTAGTGAAAATAGCTAATAGGCAGATTCCTCATTCAGTGTCGTTCTTTTCTTTCATCTGTATCCCCCAGTGTGTGTTCCTGTGGTAGCACTTGCCACCTTGAAGTCCACTCCTTTGTTTAGTAATCTTTGGTTCCACACCCAGTCATGCATTAAGCCTGCATCTCATTTGAGGGAAACGGTGATTCACATTTTTAACATTCCTTAAATGTCTGTGGAGTAAGTATGTGAGTGACTGAGTGAAAGTAAAAAAAGTAGAAACCCTTGCTGCCAATCAGACCAGGAAAACAGCAGACAAGACACCGTCTTTCACAGCCAATTTTCTTGCCTGACTTTGTCTGTGTAATTGCTTCAAATCTGTATTTCCTTTACCTATCTAGCTTCAGCCTAAATGTTGAATATTGTATTTTCCCTCAAAGAATGTCAATAAAGATTTTATTTTTTTCAATTACTGTTGCAGGGAATGTTTCCCTTTAGGAAAACTAAAATTTAATAACTTTTCTTCAGCAAAGTTGACAATCTCTTTATTCTCGCCATGATGACTGTAGTCAATCAGTAGTCAGTTGGAAGCCAAGCTGAACATAAAGTGATTAAAAGAAAACCAAAACACAAATGCACCCTCTTGAAAACCTAATCACATTATGAAGCTCTAAGCATGAGTTATGAGGTAGCTGTGGCTGGCTGGGTTTTGATGAAGTACCTATAATTTCATATCAGCTGCCACAGGACTATTTCCTCTAGCCTTTCTGACTTCTCTCTAAGTTTAAAATATGATTTACCCTGTTATCATCTACTTATACAGTCTTCAAGATCTACCTAGGAAGAAATAGTATTAATAATATGTTAAACTCCATTGCTATAAGATACTTATTTTTCCACATTCGTATGGCGAAATTCAAGCGATAAAAATAAAATAGGTAATTCATTAGATTTCAAAGCTCTGGCTGTTAAAATAAAAGCATTTTCTCAATTCAGGAATTCGGGCATGAATTTATATGTTATCAGCAAGCACTATAAATACACTTCTTTTGAAAATATGTACATTATTTTTATTCAGTTTAGATTAGGAGTAATTAGACTTATTTAAAGTTAAGGGGTTATGATCACATAATTAATTTCAATGTATTATATTCATATGTCAACTCTTAACCAGTTTTCTCTATTGATGCTGAATGTAAGTTTTTATTTTAGAAAGGATCATTTAATAGGAAAACCTTAGAAACTAATTTCTTAGTTTAGTTTTTGTTTTGTTCTTAGTTGCTGTTTTCCTGAAATGCGTTATTAGGAATTGATACTCTCTGACGTTTTAAGCAGTTTAGATTTTTATTCTATTTCAGTATTCTGCAGAAGGAATTTGATTATTTTGATGACTACTCTAAAGTGTAGTCTCTGTCCCCACATGTAGCAAAAGAAAGCCAAACATCTTTGGTCAGTGGTCACCTAGGGCAGGCTGGGATCTTTTATGGAATAAATAGCATTTATGGCTTATGCTTCCTCATGGTAGCAGCTCTTTTAAAAGTCAGCTCTTTTAGTTGGCCAAGATAGTCTTTATTTTTAAGTGAACACAGATTTTATAACCACCTGGTTAAATATCAGAAGTCTGTCTCTGCATTGCCTTTGTCTTCTTATCATTCTTTGAGACACGGCCTTTGGAGAAAGTATCCTCCAGGCTGCAGTGGACTTTCCTTCTCAGTGCTCCCATAGGATTTGCAGCCTAATTATTTAAGTAATCATTCTATTCCTTCAGCCAGTGTTGAACCTGTTTTATGATGGGTACAGTACTTGGCACTGGGAGTGGTGATGAAGAAGGAAATGATCCCTGCCTTTATATGGCTTGCAGATTTATAGAGAAAACAAGAACAAATAGCTTTAAGTGGGGGGGGGGAATATATATATATATATGGAATGCTAACAGGTTAAAATAAAACCCCCTGAGAAAATTATAATAGGGATAAATCTAAAGGATAAGTGGAAGTCTGCAAAAGAGTTGGGGAAGAGTTTTCCAGGCAAAGAGGAGTTATCAAGATTTGGGGCAAATGAGAGTGTGGTGGTTTCAAAAACCAAAAGTCATGAGCATGAAGAAGAGCAGAAATGAAGTGGGAGAACTGTGGGAGGGTGCGAGACCAGGAAGGTCTCTAAGTTATAGCTGAGATGCTATGTTAAGAACGGAGAAAGAGATTAAGCATATGTGCAGGGACATGAAGTGATCCACAGTTCAGAAAGCCCAAGGTGAGGCAAGCCGGAGGACAGGCAGGAACTAGTTCGGATGCTGTAGGCGCTGAAACTGCATGGGCATGGTGGCCCGGGCTGGCACGAGAGCCTGGGGATGCGCAGCACTGGACATGTGCCAGTAATGCCTAGGAGGCAGTAATGGCAGGACTTTGAGATCCAAGTATGTACCTAGCAATCACCCTTGTCATTCTGAATTACAGTGACTTTTTTTTCTCTCTCCCCTATAAAACTGTGAGTCTTTACAGGCAGTTTTTAATAAATCTAGAACTGAACTCTGCTTGACATGTTTTAGATGCTTGGCACACATTCAGGAATAAACCTTAATTGATTCTATGTTGTAAACTGTCTTGGAATGATGTTGTTATTATGTTCATACCTCTAGAAAAATTTCACTAAAATCATCACCAAAAGAAGATGTGCTTTTAGACTCTCAACTCTAGAGCCCAAACTGATCGTCGCCAGAGGGGAGGTGGGGGGGGGGGTTGAGAATTAAGGAGCGTGCTTGTGATGAGCGCAGGGTGATATATGGAAGTGCTGAATCTCTACCCTAAAACTAATAGAACATTGGATGCTAACTATACTGGAATTAAAATTTAAAAAAAAAAACAGGAACAAAACAAAACAAAAATTTGTGATTAAAGTTGCTAACTATGTGATGTGGTTTTTTTCAAATTCAATATTCTATTTTTTATATTTTAAAACAACAATGAAGTTAAACTTAGAAACAAGTGTTTTTACCCTATAATTTCACACACTTACGAATTCCTGGATAAGCTCCCTAAACCACAGTCCAAATTACACTTCTAATAGTATTGTTTGAATTATTTCAGAACGTTTCGAGGATACACACACACACACACACACACGGTTTTTCTTCTTTNCTTAGAAACAAGTGTTTTTACCCTATAATTTCACACACTTACGAATTCCTGGATAAGCTCCCTAAACCACAGTCCAAATTACACTTCTAATAGTATTGTTTGAATTATTTCAGAACGTTTCGAGGATACACACACACACACACACACACACACGGTCTTCTTTAATAAAAAGGTGATTATGCATTGCATAGATTTATGCAACTTTCTTTTTTCTAATAACATAACATGGATAGCTTTCCATTTAGGAAATGTTCCCTAGCTCATTTCTTTTAATAGGTGCAGCTTGTCCAGAGATGCGAGCTTGATGAGTTTATTATTTCCACACTAGTGGGCATTTATAATTGTATCTGTTTCATTCACCATTATAAACAATGCTGAAATGGACATCTTTGTACAGATACTTAATTACTGTAAGATAAATGTCTAGAATCAGACTCTCTATAGATGGAAGGATACATATGTATTTATATGTGTGTGTATATACTGTCCAATTGCCTTACAAAAAGTTTGTGCCAATATATTTCCCCACCAGTGGTGTAGGAATGTAGGTGTCCTTTGCTTTTGGAAAGTTCGCATTATGCTGTTTTGCTTTTATAAAAGACCTGCCTTAGTATCTGTTTTTGCTAACTGAAAGAAATCCAAAGAGGATTTTCACTTTTACAAAAAAAGGCAAGAAGCAAAAATAGGGTTCAGCGTTTGTTTTGCAGTACCTCATTATAGAGGCAGCGGGCATCCTGAGCCGCAACAGTGGTGCTGCCAAGCTCCTTCCCCCAAAATTATACTCAGCATCTCAGCATCAAGCTGCCATAGCTTTGAACCGTGTCTGTGAGCATCTGTGCTTTCATTTTGTGCATCCGTTAGCAAGACGTGTCCTAAGGTATCAGAAAAGCCTAAGAGAGGTAATTTTTTTGGTCTGCAAATGCTCAAAAATTTTGCCATGTAAATTAGTGATAACTGCTTATTTTACACCATTTTGACTTATGAAAGTTTTCATAGGAATGCTCTCCTTTTGGATAACAGGGAAACCTGCACCCACATCCCCCAAAACTGGCCAAGACGAAGGAGAGATATTTTCAAATTTCAATTTTGAATTATGTCTAGGTGATTTCCCAGGCTTTACTTCCAAAGCACTTATCTACTCTTTAGCTATGTCCTTACTGCCATTCTAGAATCCAAACCTTGTCTTAGGGAGGGGTGTGTGTGTGTGTGTGTGTGTGTGTGTGTACTGTTTATGTTGAAAGAGCACACACAAAGAGAGGCTTTTTCATAAAAGCCTATTGTTATGGATACAACATGCTTTTTCACTTCTCCGTGGTTAATAATTATAAACAATTTTGAGAACTTTTTGTTGGATTTTGGCAAACTCTTTCCTTTGAGATAGGCATTTCTCTTGCTCCAGAAATCTGATGTTCCTTATATATGGTGATTCTTTACTGACCATTTGTATTTATATATACAGGTTTTGAGCTAGCATGGAGTTCATCAGCAACTATGTAATTCTGTTTCCCTGGGAGAACTCTCTCTGGAATGGGAGCACCAATCCCAGGGCTCAGTGATTGAGAGATAAGTGATGCCCACAGCCCTTTAGGCAGAGTATCTGTGGAAGTGTCAGACAAGCTGGGGACCCTGGGCATAACAGCAAGACTCATGAACTTAGATACTTGATCAAATGTAATCAGATTCTTTGTTCATAGCTTACTTTGGAGAGAACAATTTTACCATGGTTTGCCCTTTGTTGTTTTATTAGTAGGTAGACAAATAAATAACAAAGGGGAAAATATAGTACCTGCTTTTCCCATATGGAACCTTTCAAATGAATTATATAGGGATCTATTTTTCTCTATTGCTATTGAAATACATAGCATCTTTCTAATATGTTGGATGCTTGTTAGTGTAGTCTTTTGTACTCATGGATAACAATAGTAGCAACTACACCTATTTCTTTCATAGCCAGTTATCATAATCTGTATTAATTGTGTATGTTTGTCTCGTTGAATATTTATTGCCCATCTCTGCCAGTACTCTGTGACAGGCAGGACTGTCTCTCTCACTCACTAAGCATCAGAGATAGGGATGTTAAGAAAATAGACATTGCCTTGGCTGCCCTCTATACTTGTATGCCCTAGTTGCTCAAAGGAAAGATGGCTCCTATGATTCATCTGACTTCCTGGTTGCACAAGCATCACTAATCTCTTAGAAGGGCACTCTTCGTGTGGAATAGAATACTGCCCATTACGTGTATCATTAGAAACTAGAGTGTGTTGTTGTTGTTGTTGTGACCGTAATGGAATCCCAAAAGCTGCTGATAATTGGGTTTATGTGAGGAAATAAACACAACCAGCATTAGAAATAACATTGTCATTTTCTCCATGCCCCAAATAGAATGGTTTCCTGAGATAGGGAAAACCGTATTTGTCAGACATGAAATTTATGTTCCAATGGAAGGGGCACCTGATGTTATAATGAAACTCACAAAAGCATGTAAGGAGGTCGTAAGGAAACAAAACATTCCAAAGTGTAGAAATAACTGATGGAATCATAATAATGCTAATTTTAATAACAATCAGTCTATGAGTGGCCTGCCAGCCTCACTCTCTACCACATTGTGCTCTTATTTATGATGATTCTAATGTAATTGGACATCTTTTTAAATTAAAAATGCATGTAGTACTTGGATAAAAGAAATTCCTTTTGGGTGGCTGGGTCACCATTGTGCCTGCCTGTTGCTTCCTAAGCTTTTGAAAAGGACACACCACACACTGTGTGGATGTGACCGTAGGACAAACCAAAGGGTCTACTCCTGCAGCCAGCAAGGAGATCAACAATGCCAGTCCATGTTCTGCAGTCATAATTTAGTATAAGGATCCTGATCAACACTCAAATTTATTTAGATGAGGAATAGCACGGAGTGCACAACCAAGCCTCTCTAATGAGGTCTTTAACACTGGATTCTTCTCTATAAGACAGATAGCCTCAGCCTTAGCTGTCTGTCCCAGTTTGTGATGGTCTTCCCAAATGATGCTAACTGGCTCTTGAGTCTCCTGTGGGTATGCACATGTGGAGCCTTTGTCTAGGTATTGGCACAGACTAGAAGGCTTTTGAAATCAGGAAACTCCCAGTTCATTCCCTGTACCTTCTGCATCAACAGTGCATCAAGAATTATCGAGAATAAGGGCACACACTGACATGTCATTCATAGTATAAATGACTAAGCTGGGAGAATGGTCTGCAACAAATTAAGCAATCTTGTACCGTCAAACAGAGCTTAGGTAATATTTAAGAAAATATTCCTCAACACAAATACTCATGTCCATTGTTCAGCTCTTGCAAGGTGAAAACCAATGGAAGAATTGGGTTAAGATAATTTATTGTAAGAATAAAGCATGCTATGTGCTATCGTAGGAACATTATTTCCTTTGATCACCAAAAGTTCTTTCCCCTTAATAATAAGATTAGTAGTAATAGTTATTGTGACTGTCGTAAGAAAACCCATCTTAACTGAGCACCTGTTATACTGAATCATCCTCACATACATTATCTCAGTTAATTCATGAAAGTTCTGTTAATAAATATCCAGGTTCTATTAATATCACCATAGTATAGATAAAATAAGCTGAGTCATACAGACTAGAGCTATTAACTCAGAGATACATGGTTTGCAAGTGGAGAGGTCAAATTGGGAAACAAATGAGATCTTATGAAATCTGTATCATCAGCTCTCTTACTGATAGTGCTGTCTTGGTGGCTCCTATCCTAGGCCCACATTTTAGAAGCAAACTCTTTGAAACATTGGGTGGAATTGTTAGTCCTCAATAGTTAAACCTTCCTTTTCATTACTGTCCAAGTTTGCAGTTTCAGAAACCAACTCTAAAAGAAAATTGTGGAATGTGTATACTATTGAATATAAATTATATTATTGAAAAGTGACTCAAATGTACAGTTTAACAAGAAAAAAAAAAGAAACCATCTGTGAAGAGTAAAAGTTATCTCTTCTTTTTATGGCTACATACCCCAAATCTGCAATGCCAACTAAACTCTGTCCTTCTGTTTTCATACCTTGAGTACATGTAATTCTGGGTTTTTACATTCCACCTTGAATCAAGCAAGCAAGCAAGCAATATTCTCTCCCTCTCGCTCCTTTTTTTGCTCTCTCTTTAATTTACTTTTTCCTAGGGAATCCCTGAGATGATCTTTTAAATACTATAGGGAGGAAATGCATTTTCAATATCTCAGCAGTTGCTTCTGCCAGTTCATGGCTATGTCAGTAATTCTTTTCCAGAGAATTTTCATTCCCACCTTACACTTACGGGCTGCTACCTGCTACCAGCGCTTACAAAAGTATTGTGAGAAACATAAAAGCCTTTTTAAGTTGAAATCTTCATCACGGTTTAATCCTAAAGAGCATCGAAAAAATATGTAGTTGAGGTAATTTATGATAGGTGATCTATAATGATATACAGCAGTCTGTGACAGGTGATCAAAAAAATAAATAAATAAAAAGCTGTGTCCCTGTTGCTAACTGCAGGGTACATTAACCTTTCCGAAAACAGTTAAAAGGTAGAGAGGGAATGGAGCACCATGGCTGGGTAAGAGCACCCATCAGGTGTTTCAGCAGAGTGTTAGGACTGGTTACCAGTTCGTAGAAGCAGATAATATCAGCTGGTGGGATGAGGTAAGCTGAGTTCAAATCTAGCATGGCCATCAGTAGTAGTATTACCTTGAGCAAGTCACTTACCAGCTTTTCACATCAATTTGCTCCTCTGTAAAATGGGAATAATAAATGTATGTTTCTCATATGATTGATGTAAAGACTAAACAAAATAATGCATTAAATGCATTAAAGCATTTAGAATAGTGCCTGACACATAAGACTTGGAATTTATTCATCACTTACTAGTATTTGCCACAATTCGCTTATCCATCCCATGACAAATGACGTCCTTATAAGAACACATTGAGTACACGAATGTGGAAAGGGTAGGCCAATTCCTTATTAAATGCTTAAGCAATGCAACTTCATGCTTTAATGGCCCCAAAAAAGGTTTTATGTAGAGCGTATGACTTTTCTTATCCTTAATGTTTTAGATTAGAGATGGAAAAGCCTGCTATCTTGGGTGAATAATGATGCATGTCTTTATGACTTAAGTGTTTAAAGGAGCTGTAGCACACTTGTTAAGATTTATTTCCTCTCAGGCATCTATTCCACAGCCCAAAGGTTGCTGGGTGTTTATGTGAAGGGCCTATTTTCTCCAGGTAGTGTCTGCACACCAGTCACTTTGATTGAGCGAGGGCTTTAAAAATGGAAACATGTTTACAGAGTAGAAAGGGAGGCAAGTCTCGGCATAAGTGGGACTTGATGAGTTTCTATGGTAACCTCATTCAGTATTACAAGGGCCAATCTCATGGGATGACATGATGTTCAGAGATGTGTTCTGGAATTTTCTTAGTGGTCAACCTAACTATTAAGATTAAGAGAAAAGTAAAACTGGTCTATCACTAAAGCTTTGTTGGAATGCTGGAGCCGTTAAAGGAGCTGATACATTAGATATTAAAGAGTATGGAACCTTAAGAAGTGAAGCTTATGACATGTTGGTACATGGGAGATCCCTCAGCTTAGGAGCCCCACTCCCCATTTACCAAGTACCTGTTGAAATTCTGGGGGAAAGAGATGAAGTCATAGTCCAGAGCAGTCCCAGTCTCATCACCAGATTCCTACTTGCTGAAAATCTATTGTCAGATTTCTTAGAACACATTGTCAGATGTGTGTAACAAAAAGGATACCTAGAGCATGGAAGACGTTCTGTCTCTGCTTTAATTTTATCATTTGGCATTTTGCTACTGAGCTTTAGTGATGTGTTCTCTGTTAACCTCCGAGAAAAGTGTTCTACAGGGTACCAAGAAGCAAAGTTTGATTTCTCCAATTCAGTCATTTTATTTTATTTTTTTTAAAGATTTTATTTATTTATTCGACAGAGATAGAGACAGCCAGCGAGAGAGGGAACACAAGCAGGGGGAGTGGGAGAGGAAGAAGCAGGCTCATAGCAGAGGAGCCTGATGTGGGGCTCGATCCCAGAACGCCGGGATCGCGCCCTGAGCCAAAGGCAGACGCTTAACCGCTGTGCCACCCAGGCGCCCCCAATTCAGTCATTTTAAATCAAATGACACATATGTAATGTTTAATTTATTTACATGGTTAGAGCATATAGACATATATAACCAATATATTTATTCAGTATAATTGTCAGTCCATTTTTTAAAAAATTTTGCATATGAGGAAAGGTTACGGGGACCACTGTTTTCTGAAAGAAAAAGAAAAGGCTTGATTGCCATCATAAAGTAGGGAAGGATGAAATGGAAGCGTTGGCAAAGGAGCACACTTATTCTCCAACTTATTTATCAGGAAAAACTCTTTATTAACCTAGTATTTTCATTTTCTTCTGTCATCACATTGACTGACATGTGATTTTGTTCACTAACCATACTAGCACTGAGGTTGAGAGTTCACAGACGTTTTAGTTAAGGTATTTAAAAAGAAATTCTAAATGATCAAGGTACTTTTAGTTTACGACTTAAAAACACTAAATCGCTTTAGCCAACTACACACTTTTTATAATAGCAGAATTTGGTGTGGCAAAAACCTGTGAGGATTTTCCTCCTGCTTCTCCCTCTCTCCTTTCCTTTTTTCTTTTCAAACGGTGCGTTTTGGGATGTGTGAGAAAACATTAGACTAAACAAGTAAGCCAAGAAAAAAAAATCACTTGAAAATCCTCTGCCATCTTACTGTTTAGCAAAAATCACTATCGACATTGTGAGATATGCTTCCAAGGCTTTCTCCACAATTACATGTAATAAAAAATTAAAACAATAATAATAATATTTATATAACACGCTGTGTTATATATATATATATATATAACACACTGTAAAAAATGTTTCATATTTAATCTTCCAAAGAGCCCCATGAAATAGGTACACTATTACTATTACCCCGACTATAGAGAAACTGGGATCGAGACAGGTCAAGTGACTTTCTTAAGGTTATAAAGGTAGTGAGAGAGAGTGGCAGAGCCAGGATTTACTCTCAGACAGCCTGGCTCGACATTACCTCTCCTAACCACCCTGTTAGACTGCTTCTCAGTGTGGGCATTTTGAAAAAAAAAAGAAAAATGACATCATATTTTGCTTATTGTGTTAGGATTTTTTCACTTAACGTACTGTGAACTTTCCTTATGTAGTCTTCTAATGCGTCATTTTTTGGATTCTCCTTGTGACTCCATCTAAGAGGGCCCGTGATCGTGTATTGAAATGATCCCCCATTGCTGGGCACGGAGACGGTATCACATCACAGAAGGTTGTTTAATTGAGGAATTTTTGTCTTGATCCTGGAAACACAAGTGTTTCAACTAACTCATGTACCAACTTTGTTTGAAAAACAAAACAGATTGTATGTTACAAGACAGAGCTGCTGGCAAAATACTCCATCGTGTCAGATTTATACAAAGCCATCTCCTGTGTATTGCACCATGTCCTAGAAAACTGAAAACCATGAAAACAAGTGCTCATATTTTAAGGGACTCAATGACAGCTGATAAAATATTGCATTTTCTGTAGCAGTTTTTACATAAAGCTTCCACCTTAAAGAAACGGATTTGATGGGACTAGGTGGCAATTTTTTAACACAAGCAGTGACAAAATAAACACCATCTGTTAGTATTGACTTATTCCACAGCATTCTCATGCTGGGTGATTTTATTTCACTTTTTTCAGAAATGGTTAATGACACATCTGGTAGTCAGTGAAGGTACACTTTGGGTGATTAAATGTGGCCATAAGTTTACACAAAATGCTAACAGAACATTTTTTCCCTTTCTGTTATAACCAATGGGACATGTCTGAGTCCCCAGCTACTTACTCATTTTAAAGCGTGTGCAGAATTATCTAGTTGGCAGTAGTTAAACTTTTGGAACAATGTTGTGTTATTTGGGGTCCTCTGAGAAGCAGACACTAAGACAGGATTAGATATGCCAAAGGTTTGGGGGGAAAACACCTGTGAAGCTAACCACAGGCACAGAAGTGGGGAAGAGCATTCTGACGGCACTGTGAGTCTGACACCAGTGGCAGAGGGTGGGAAGGGAAGAGGATTGGGAAGGAGAGCCCCAGACTGTAGCATGTCCCGTAAAAGCGACAGGCAGGACAATGAAGAGTCCACGGGCCAAACTTGCCCATCAGAACTTTCCTACATCCTGCAGAAATGGACTTGAATTAGTTTCTCCACTATGCTCAGTCATTGGCTCAGAGCCGCCCAAGGGAAGCCTGGCCTCTGCACAGACACAGTGCTGGTTCTGAAGAGGACAGCAACTGTAGCTCCCGGTCCCCTCTGTTCCCACAGCAGGAGATCTGAGGGGCACGTTTTCATGGTCACCACAAATATCTACACAGGTGATAAGAGAGTTGAGATGACCACTGCCTTTCTTTATCTCTGTAGATCTTTTAAAGAAGAAAAGAGAATATTGTACCTGATCTCTCCCCGTCCCCAGTGTCTCCACTGGTCTCCAGCAGAAGGTTAGCATAGTTGGAGAAGTGGGTCCTGTTTTGACTAAATCTGTCGACCTCTGAAAAGAGAAGAATGCTGAACTCAGTTCTTACCTATTCATCTGCTCTTTTAAAGACTCTCGAGGGTTTTACTGCTGCTACTAATTTTCTTTCTGTACAAAGTGTTTCTGAGGTGTGACATAATTCTTGGCCCATGTACCTGGGAACCCCCCCTCCTATTTAATGGGAAACTCATCTGGGCACAGGAGACATGGAATTTAGGAAAGAATACGTGCTTTCCAGTTTTTCAAATCTCAAAACGTATTCTGGGGGGCAGGAGTTAAAAATGCATGCTGCGTTATGTGCTCACTTTCTGTGCACCAGGCCTTTATATTGTCATGTTCCTCAATCTTTACAGCCTTCTGAGGTAAGTGGGGTTATGTTTTTGGTCGCATTGTTGGGTTGGTTTCTATGTTTTCAACAGATGAGGAAAGTGAAGTTTAGAGCGGTCTGGTGACCTTTCATTGGCACACAACTAGACAGGACAGATCGAGGGTTTAAACCTGTTCTTTCTCTGCTTTTCCTGAGTTGGTATACAGAATAGATTTGCTAAAAAGTTTCTGGATCTTGACAGTTCCTTTACCGTACTTGTTTGGAAAGACTTCTACTGATAACTGTCCTCTGATATGCCTACTAAATTATCAGTTTCTATCTTAGGTGTGTGGCTGTGACTTTGTTCAGTTCCCATATCCATTCAATCTCATGGACTTGTGATTTCTCTTCTCCCCCAGCTTCACCTACCTGTGGTGTATCATTTCTCCTCATCTTTTCAATTGCAAAATTTGTAAGAACTGTTGGTCCTCTGACTGCAGATATGCTTTCACTGCATCTTGACTCACACATGGAAAAACTAAGACCTAGAACAAATAAGAACATTTTCTTCTTTTTCTTCTGGAAGTGTTCAAGAGAAGGAAGTAGACAGAGCCAGACAGGCAAGGCCCGAGGCAAGCCTGCTGTGTCTTCCACCAGAGGGGATTTTACTCGTGAACATCAGTTTAAACTGAATAGTGTGAGTCACCGTGAAGCTGAGAACAGGGACCAAGAGTTTTCTGTTGTATCCCATTTCTCCAATCCTATTGTGCTGCCCCAACCCCTAGTAACCCCCACCAGTTATTAACCCTTTACTCTATTTCATCTTACGGTTTTTAGAAAGAACATGGGCATTGCAATCAAAGAGAACTTGGTTCAAACCCCAAGTCCCCCACATCTAGGCAGAGATGCAGTGGTTCCTTGTGAATGGGAAAACTAGGAGTCTCCGGGGGGGGGGGTCTCTGGGGAGATGACAGGGGCAGAGCCCTAAGGCAGAGGAAAGGTTAGAGGCTGAGACACCCCAGCCCTGGTGTCCAACCAATTGTCCCCAAGACATTGTCCTTGCCATAGGTATGTGCTATGCAATGACTGATCTGTCCTAACTTGTAACTCCTGGGGATCTGAAATCTGAAACTGCCTCATGGTTAATGTCTGGGCTATTTTTCTAACACCATTTGGGAGAGAGAGATACCTCTTTCTTCACCCTCTGCCTTTCTTTTCCATCCAAGTATCTGCCTCCCTGATTCACCACTTAGTAACTCTCTCTTCTTTGCTACTCTACCAGCCTGTAATGCCACAACATGAAATTATCTCATTTATACATGTATCTACTTGCTTACTGCTGTTCCTGCCTCACTAGTTTGCAGACTCCTTATGACGAACCTTATCTGCCCTGTTCACAGCTTGTTCTCAGAGTCTACACGGTGCTTGGCACATGGTATTAGGTCAATAAGTATTTATTGAAAAGTCAAATGGATTGGTTCGAGGCAATTGTCCCCATTTGCTCTTACTTATGAATTAGTTCCTAATTTTGGCTACACACTACCATCACCTGGGGCTTTGTGGGAAACACAGTTTCCAGATCGTCACCCCTGGATAGTCTGATTCAGTTTGTCTCAGGTAAAGCTTAGGAATCTGTATTTTTAATTAGCATCTCAGTGATTGGACACAGCCAGTGCCTGGACCGATATATGAGAATGACTCCCATAGGGACTATTACCGAAGGCAGAACTTCATTGTCAGTATCACCTAAACCACATTTCCTGAGTTGCAAGCAATTAATTATGTATCTGTGATTTTTAAAATATATATACCAATATATACCTCAAAGCCTGATCCAGTTGGTGTATGTATTTCCAGCAGAAACAATTATATTAATTCATAACCTGTTCGCAATAAGGTAGGAAGACCAGCTATCCAGTCAGGTGCTTCCTCCTCAAGAAAAAGATCAATTAGGTTAACAGAAAAAATGGTGAATTGCTGAGAGTTTGCCCAAATGGCCTTGGGCTTTCTTCTAGAATGGCACCGATACACCTCTGCATTGTGGCAGATAGACTGTAGTGTGGCATACCCACGTGTGCTGGGAATGAGGCCATTGCGAGATCTTCCATCAGTCCCCTGAAGGGCTCCTTGGTTGCCCTGCATGTATGCAGTTGGCAGTATAAAGTAGAGACTGAGAGCCCATGCTTGAGAGGGAGACAGCCCTGGTCTGAGTCACAAAATGACTACTGATTAAACTGTGATATAGGGCATTTTACATAGCCTTTGTGAGGCTCAGCTCTTTCAGCTGTAATTAGGGATAATATTGTCTAACTCATGGGTCTCTAATGAGCTGTCAGGACAGGACACATTTTGTGTATATGGTGCTCAATAACTGCAAATATCGTAACCTCTGGGAAGATTAATTCATATCATTCCATTGCCAGAAATTGCCCTACCAAATCTCCAAAGTCTGAGAAATCTTGTCCCCACAGGTCAAGAGGGGGATCAGCCAAAGGTCTTTGATTGGGTGTGGAAAAAGCGAGAATAATGAGACTTTAATGTTAAAAAAAATCCCTATGCCAAGTTTCATTTGACATTTGCTCTACTTAGTTAGGATTTTAATAAATGAATTTTTAAATACATAATTTTCCTGAAATACAGATTGGGTCCCAGAAGCAAAAGTTGAGCTTGATTCAGATGACTTCAAAAATTAATCTCCTAAGGAATAGTCTCAATGGGTAAACTGAGGAATTGTTGCTGGAGGACTGGGTAACTGTCACATGCCAAAAACTGATGCTCCTCCCCCTAACTGTCATCTGCCTCCTAAGAAACTTCCAGGCAAAACCAATGTTGATTAATGCAAGGGTTATTAAGCACAAGTCAGGGTGAAGGGATCTGAGGTTGATGGTGGAAGAAATATATAGCTCAAATGATTCCGTACTCAGCAGCAAAACCAATGTGCAGATAGACTCCAATGCCTTTAGTTTGATTTATATCTCGGAGTGTACTGACTAGCATTACAGAATGTGGTAG
The DNA here is from genome assembly GCF_002007445.2 of Ailuropoda melanoleuca. NCBI lineage: Eukaryota > Metazoa > Chordata > Mammalia > Carnivora > Ursidae > Ailuropoda > Ailuropoda melanoleuca. Next base: position 91,049,916 of record NC_048220.1, on the reverse strand, counting down.
CAGTGTTATCATCACCATATGTGACAGCTAGTCACTTAAGGGAATATCCTTTACTCCGGGTTCCTGTTCCCCGAAGATTTAGCTTCGGGAGGAATTCAAGGAACCCGGCATAATCATTCCTTTTAACTTTTAAAAATAACTTAAGTCATGGAAACAGAACAGACTAATTAGCTGAATGAACTTTTTACATCCCATTAACTGAAGATTTTTAGACAGGCACTGTAAACCTCAAGTTAAAATTTTAGTATTATCAGAGATCTACCAAACCATCAGCCTTCTAAATCGATTATCTTCCTAGAGTTCCCTTTGTTCCTTCCACCCCCTCTGCACTTGATCAATTCGATTTCTCACCCCAAATGAGCCCAGTTGACATCATGCAGGCAGCGGGGCCCACAGTAGGATAGTTAGTGAGCAACGGTTCTCAGCTGTGGCTGCCCATTGGCATCACCTGAGCATCTTTACAAAACCCTGGTGCTGGTTAATTGGTTGGGGGCATGGCCTGGGACTCAGGCTTTTAAAAGCTGTAAAAGGTGACGCTGCTTCTGCACGACGCCCTCTGGATCCAGAACCTCTGTTCGAGAGAGGAGTATCCCTTTACACAAGTCTAAAGGTGACTCAGTTTTATTTTCTCTGCCTAACTTTGAGGGTCATGCTCCTGACTGCTTTTACGTAACTATTAACACAGTCTTGTTTTCGTGGGAGAAGCTGCCGTGATGTGTTATTTGTTCTGTCGTTGCTTTGCTGCCTTCGTATGTTGTGCTGTAAGTGAGCTTAGCGGTGGTGGTCTTGTTGGTGCAGACGTAGCTGGCTTGCCATTTTGTTTGTTGCCCATACTTTGGAGAATTGGGTCGTTTTTTTAAATTTCTAGGTGTACATGAATAGCTCTCATGAGTTGTGGTAAGTGCACGAAGTGAACTAAGCTTGGAAGTTCACGGAGAATGGACCAGGTGATCACTGTGTTTGTCAGAATGGATTTTAATGTTTACATGGAGAAAAAAAAATCACGGTCATCACAAGTAGATGATTAGCCCGTTCTTACACAAAAGAACAGCAAACAGCCACCAAACTCCTATTGATTTTTCTAGTTAGGCTGCATCAAAGAACCAGAAATTTGGATATATCCTGTATATTATTGTACAATACTCTTGTACTCTTGCTTTTGATGTTGTCGTTTCCCAAAGGGATACACACATCTCTGGAACTTTATTGCTTTTTTGTGGGACGCAAAACTCCAGTCTTTTTTTTTTTTTTTAAGATTTTATTTATTTTGATGCATGAGAGAGAGAACGAGCAGGGGAGGGGCAGAGAAAGAAGCAGACTCCCTGGCGAGTAGGGAACCCAGCGAAGGGCTCAATCGCAGGACTCTGGGATAATGAGCCGAGGGCCGACGCTTAATGAACTGAGCCACGCAGGTGCCCTCAAAACCCCAGTCTTCAGCGTTGTTGACTCACAGAGCAGAATTTTCCAGCGTGAGAGCTATATATACCACAGGTGGTACACAGTGATTTTAGGTACGGCCCCTGAAGTGGATCACATAGGAGGGGACAAACATTTATTTTAAAAAGCCAAATTAAAAAAAAGAGAGATAGTAAGTATTTTAAGCTTTGCAGGTCATGCAGTCTCTGGAATTACTCAGTTCAGCCATTTTAACAAGAAACCAGATGTCGACCATAACGGTACAATACAAGAAGTAATGGCTGTGCCTCCAACTAAGCCTTTCTGCCTGGGCGCCGAGATTGGAGTTTCACTTAATTTTTACATGTCATTAAATAGTATTCTTACTGATTTTTCCCCCCAGCTATTTAAAAAGAAAAAAATAATTCTCAGCTCACCGTTTGTCCAGAAACAATTGCCAGGCTGACTCCTGCCATAGGGGAAGCCTCTGTGTGATGATGGATTTCTCTCTAAAACCTGTGAATTTCGCTTTTTAACCCAGAGGCTTCATGTTGGTCTCCTTATCCGACAAGGATATTTAGCGAGAATTTAACACCATGGCGTTGAATCCCTTAAATTTTATTTTAAACTACCTTCTACTTATGTCTAGTTAAATGGATGGTGTGTTTAGAACAGTGATTAATACATGATTTACAGAAAGATACTAAGAATCTGGGTTGTTACGTGAATTGGCAGCGATCGTGAGATGTGTATGGAAGGGTTGGTATTTGGGAAGTTGCTATCTAGATTTGATTATCTGACTGGCTTTTTTTTTTTTTTTCCTTTTTTGAGGAATACCTGTGTTTCTGGAGGGGGAGAAAAACCAATTAAACACACAAATTCCCCATCCACCTACTCACATCAGAGCCAGCTGAGTTATGAAAACCAAAGTAAAATAAGGTTAAAACTTGAGATGACTCTTGAAATACACAGAGCAAGAGTAGTTTAATTGCTTCCCTAATCATCTATGGAAGAATACAATATACTCTCGTGTCATTTTTTACCACATCTTTTATCTTAACCTTTTCATGCTTAACGTGTTCATACTGTACCATCAGGGGCTGACTTACTCATCTGTATCCAAAATGGTGACCCTCCCTTTGCTTTACATGAAAGTGTCCCATAAATGTTTAAACAAGTCAACAGAGATAGGAAAGCAGACGGGGCAAAGATTGTGAGGTATTGTTCTGAAGGAAAGTGGATTAAACTTCCTAAGCCAAAATGATGAACTGCTCTGTGATGACAAATGTTTCCATCAATGCAAAGGCCTTGCTTACATTTAGCACCCCACTCTCATCCTGATGCCTCCCTGGGCTCTTCCCTTGCTTTTCACCTCCTTGCCTTCCATTCTCACTCAGCTGCTGGTAAGATCTTAGGTGAGGCAGCCTGTGCCTGTCCTACTTCAGTACCTTGGGAGGCTGGTCACTACATCGGGGGGTGGGGGGAAACAACCACCCACACTAAGCCTGTGAGCCAGCCAGACCCTTCGACGTGGTCCCTGCCGCTCCGGGGCCTCAGCTCAAGCTCCCGCCTCCGTCCAGCCCCTGACCTTCCTTCAGTTTCTCCCCTTAGCCTGGTTCTTGCTAGCCGTGAGGCCTAAGGCAGAGATGCTGTTCCCGCTAGCTCAGTTTCTCACCCTTGATACTACTGACATTTGGGCCAGATAATTCTCTGTCAGAGGCATCACGGGACGTTTAGCATTCTGGGCTCAACTCCCTTAGATGCTGGCAGCACTGCATCCCCACCCCCTAGAGCAAACAGTGCCCCTAGATCGTGCCAGATGTCTCCCCACTTGGGAAACCTGTCTCCATTGCGGCCCTGTCCCCTTCTTTTTCCTTTTCACCTCTGAGAGCTCAGCATGCATTGTACTTGGACAGCTGCCCTGACCCCTACTTGTAAAAGTCCTCTCATGTGATCCTTTGAGTCGACACTTTGCCTTACAAGTGCTTGTCTCCATGGTTGATGAGCTTAAGGTCTCTCTCTACATTAGAAGAGAAGCTCCTTGAAGCCATGTTCATTCACTCATGGCCTTAATTGCAGCACTTACCACAGTGCCTGGCGCATTGCACTATGTCCGTAAATAGCATTCGAATCCACAAAGTGAAATTTTCCTTCTATAATCATATGTGCCTAGTACTGTGTTTGCATAAGCACCGTCCCCAGATGCGAGCATTTGGGTTACTTCACACAGAAAAATCTTGAAGCTTTAAATATAGTAGCCCAACAAATTATCTAAGTGATTAAATTGCTGTCATATTTCTGCTGGTAAGGTACAAACGAATGCTCTAGTCTTTGCCTTATTGGTGACACGAAAATATACCTAACTCCAAATGCCATAGGGGGGAATTTCTCCTCCTCCCTTCTCATTATATGAGCTGCTCTTCTATCCAGAGCTGAATAACCTGGACAAACAGCCTTTATATGCAGTAATTTGACATGAAAAGCTATTCTTCTTAATATTCCTTTTATCATTACCCTGTCCTCTGCCCCCAGGTGTTGCTGTTTTGGGTGTTTCATTGTTTTGTTTTACCTTTAAAATTGTCTCTCAAGTATTGCATTTCTAAGACCGTGGCTTCTGATGACCCTGTCATTTTTGTGTCTCCCATATTGCCACAAGCCCAGCCCACCCTACAGGGTGCTTTGCTGTTCTGAAGGACGTACACATTTCCCACCCAGACCATGATCTCTCTTCCGTCAGGCTTTGGTGGCACTCCTCCCTGTGTTAGAACATTGTCGCCTATAGCCTTCTCTAAAAACAATTCTTTGATATCCAGGATTAATTGCTTGTCTTTTCTACCCATCTCCCCAGCCCCGGATCTTCTAAAGGTCTCCGTGCTTCAAACACTACAGCTGCAGTTGTAGGCATGGCCTACCCCCGCCCCACATTGATTCAAAATGCATAGTGGGAGGAATCGAGAAGGACTTCCATAAATATTTTTTAAAAGAATGGAGTACCTTAAAAATGTAAAGTCCTTGAAACTGATGAATCCATTCTATTGTTAGAGTTACAAAAGATGCAATGTGGTGAAAAACCAACACGGTCCCTACAGATGACAGTCCTAAGAATTCGAGATGTTTCAACACAGGGATGGCACCTTTGTGAGGTTCTTCAAATCAAAACTCAAAGGGCTGAGAGAGGTTCAACACACGGGCATACTGTGTTGAGTAGGGTTCTGAGGTCTCACCAAGCTCAAAAAGAATAGTTGGATCCCTCAGCAAAATGTACTGTGTACATTGAGCAGGGATGGCCACAGGTGTAACATCCAAAGTCTAAAGAGGTAACTAAAAAGAGAAAAATCCTAACAAAAGTTCTGCCTGTTTTACCTTGTTTAAATGAGAGAAGCCTGTACTTCAAGAGACCTTTTACGACATCCCCGAATCTAATCACTGTGTTTTACAGACGAAGCTGCTGGGGTTTATAGAATCAGTATGCTGAGCAGGTTTCCACAATAGCGAGGATAGAACTAGAACAAAGCCCTGCTGATTATCTTTCGAAGAATTCTGAACCCTGCTGTGTTCATGGGGCAACATTCCCGTGGCATGACTTGCAGTTTAAGAGGCTTCTGGATCTAATCTCCCTCTGCCGGGGGCTGAGAGCTGCAGACTAGCAGCTAGTAATAATGTAGCAGTGATTTGTTTAGTATCAACTGTGAGCCAGGCTTTTGCTAAACACTTTGCTATGCAGTGTCTTCCTCCCCAGCCGCCAAAATGCTAGGTGGTAGGGACAACTACCCCCACGTACAAATGGGAAAACTGAGGCTTACCAGATGAACTTGGGGAAATGAATCAGCAAAAAATGGAGAGCGCGGGATTTGACCCAGTCTCATTCCAAATGCGCTTCTCTAAATGCATTAATACATCGGGGTTTGGGGGGAATTTTTATATAGCCCATTTGAGGACATCTTGAGTTCTTCAGACCTCTTCACAGGCACGATAAATCATAGAAACAGTGAAATTTGCAAAGACAGTGTATCTAAAAAGAGATAAAGAGTACTTGACTCAGAAAATCTATAAAATCCCCTTGTTCCCTTGATAGCAAAATCAGATGAAACGTGGGCCACAGTTCTTAAGCCTTTTAAATATTGGAATGTGGAACTAGAAGCTATAGATGACATAGGGTAAGATTTAAAAAAAAAAAACGCTAGCCTTCCCTGGGGACTCACTACATGCTAGGGGCTGGGTGAAGTGTTTTAGAAACAACGGCTCGAGTCCCCACAACCCCTGAGCTGGCTCTGTATGGTCTGAGTGCTCAGGGCTCAACCCTGAAATCTCCCCATTCATATAAACAATGACCTTCCTGGTTGTTTGGGTGTAGGGCAGTAGGGTGGCTCTGCCTCTGAGGTGGTGACTATTCTCCCACTTAAGTTGAGAATGCAGAGGCTGAGTGGTTAGTTTAGGCTTCACGTAGCTAGAAAAGGACTGAGCTGGGATCTGAACACAGAGCCTCCTACTTCAGAACTCTTGCTCCTTACTGCTCTTGTGCACCAACGTGCGTGTAAGCAAGCGTCTGGCCTCAGGGCGGGGAACAGGCTGATAGAATAGGCGTAGCCATGCTTGCCTGGCTTCTATGACAGCCATCGTCAGAGGAAGCACAAACCCAGCTATTAATGATTTGATACTATTAGCCGTAGATTGTGACTATCACAATTCAGCCCATCTTGAGGGGATAGGTTTTAAAAGCAGAATATACAGATTCCATTTGAATATGTATTGATTCTATATTCAGTACCATTATCCTGCTTCCTAGTAGAGCTTGCCCTGGAAAAATAAAATCGCTCTTCAGAAATGTACTTGGTTCAGCACCAGCACACACCGCTGTTCCCCGCCTTTAAACAAAACGAAACAAAAACCTGGTGAGTGTAAAGGGGAACTCAAAGGAAAACAATATGAATTAATTTATTTCAAAAGAACAGGAATGAGGCAGGTAAAAATATGTTACAAGGACAGAACTGCCACAGAATCAGTGTGACCAGGAGCACTTCCTAAACGACAGCTGCTGGAAAAATGGGGCAGTTCTCTGGAAAATGTTATATTTGTATTCTAGGTATTACTTTTTTTCCCTCAACCGTTACATCCCCCCCCCCCTCTTGGAGGATGTGGGATTTTTGCATAAGTTGCAAATTCATGGTTAAATGAGGCCCCTTTTTGACTTGGCTGAGGCTGTATAAACATGAAGTTATGAATACTCTGAACTGGTTCGAAAGGTAGAACCGTAAAATAGCAGCATTCTCATGATTTTTTTATATCCGTTTCAAATTACTGTGCATGAAATTAGCATATGGTAGCAATTACTCTTTAACTCTGTGTAGCTTCTGAAGCTTCAGTGAGAAGGAAAAATAACATAGATCCCTGACAAATAATGTTTGAGACCATGGGCTTTGGAATCAGGTCTATTTCATCGCCGTTCCTCAAGAAGCACTTGTGAGCTCTTGGGCGAGTCACTTACGCTCTGGTTCTGTGTCCTTTGGAAAAGTGAAATGATCAGAGTCCCCACCTCATTCATTGTTAGAAGGGTTCACTGAATCAATGTGTAATAAACTGTTTGGCAAAGTGCCTGAGTCCTAGTTAGTAGGACACTTAATTGTAGCTTTCATTATTACTGTATTGTAGTATTCTCTGCTTTGCCCTGGGAAAGGATCTGCCTGCATCACTATATAAATATTTTCTTATTTTAATGAATCACGTAATAAACTTGAACTGTACTAAAAATGAATACTTCTTTAAATGTTATTACCTACAAGTCCCTTTTTTAGAGCGTACTTGCTTTGGCAAATAGAGGTATATCCTGCTTTCATCAAACGACCAGCTTATTCAATTTGAGGAATTTTCACACCATTTTGTACACTGCAACAGTTAAAGAAAACTATAAAGTATGTTCCCTGCCTTTGGAGAGATTTGGGGAGGCTTTTATGTAGAAGAGGAATCACCCTGAAATAGCAAAGGAAGGCTTAATACACCTATCACTGATACGGCGTGCTGATTTAACTATTTCACGAGCAAATCCTGTGAACGCTGCGCACCCATTCATTCAGTCACACAAATGAAATAAACAGCATCTGAATCTGAACTTCCACGTGTGGGCGACTAATCCCATACGTAAGATAAGGAAGGATAGAAGGGCTTGGGTTTCAGTATCTGTCTTTGGGAAAGTTCCGCCTTCTCATTCCTTCCATGTCCCCTCTTGACAGAGTACATCTCCACCTTGCCAACATACTTTATGCATTGATGTTCTGGTTTGGGTCTTGCTTCTCTCTATGGAGCCATGTCCCTCATTGAATTTCACTTTGTTCTAATGAAGAAAGGCTGGTTTTGCCACAATGTGAATCCCTTAAAGCGTAAATGTTTTTCCAAAAACTGTTCTTATTTCCTTCAAAGGTCTTCACTTGTGCTTCCTCTCTCACTCCAGCTTCAGCTCTGTCTTGTTCTTTCTCTTGCACTCATGCACAAACACACATAGGCCCACATGCATAGAGCCCTTTCAGCCTGCTTGCTTGTAGTGTCAGAACATGTCCCAGAATTGCCTTGGCTCCAATTATGCAGAAACGTCCAATCGATAGCCATGTATAATATATGCCAGGTGACACCGTGAATAGTATATGGCGTTAAGAATCCATTAATTCCTGATTGAAGCAACAAGTGAATTAGGTATGGGTTGTTTTGGTGGTGGTGTTGTTTTTGATTCAACAAAGAGTTATCCTAGGATTACTTCAGATCATTTGGAAAAGTTTTCACTCATCCCCCCCACCCCTGCCCCAGACACTTAATAGAACCCAACAAGTAGTGCAGTGGATTGTTTCCTAGTCTCATTGACTTCCTCATTTTAGGGACGTTTCCAACAACTTAGGTCTTTGTGCTGTAGCAAACAGCATTCTTTTAGGCTAGTAGGGGAGGGTACAAAGAGGCAAGAATTTGCTCTTCTCCCTCCAAAATTTGTGTTTTGCTTTTTGTTGCTGCTGTTGCTCTTCATTCCCCCTCTCCAGCCCCTTCTCTTGGCCAGAACAGATGGAATAGAGCAGGAGACAGAAGGAACTGTGTGACAGAGTAAGAGAAGAGATTGCTTGAAGGTGAAAAATTATTTCCAGACAGTTCTGAACTTGGTTCCCTTAGAGAACTTTGTGGTAGAAACTGGCTGTGGAGCTCACCTTTCCGGGTTGACTCTACTTGAAGCTTTTATTCCCTCAGTTGAGGACGACCATGATGTAGCATGTGGAGAGCTAGCTGGAGGGAGGGTGTACATGCCCTAGTTGCCTTGCAGTGGGCAAAGTGGTCATCCTCTTGGTCTCATCTGTGTTCTGGGCCCCTGTCTTGACAAAGGACACCTATTCGTTACGGTTACCCAACTTTGATCTTACTTTAAAATTTTTATTTTTTAGAGAGCTATAATCTGAGGACATCCTACCCAGTAGGAGCAATCTCTACTAATGAATTCATTTAATACGAAGCCCATAATACAAAAATTAGTACTTTCAGTGAAGCCCTTGTGGGGAAAAGTAAATGTCTCTCATGAAGGAATGTTCCACCCTCCCCTCTCACTACAATTAGGAAGATAAAATATATTCAAACAGAAGCGTTAATACCAATACTGGATATGGAAACACCAAGGACATAGAGGGGACATAGAGGAAGAGGGCGGTGCAGGCCAGAAAAATCGAGGGAAAAGGAGGCTTTGAGTAAAAATGGCAGAGAGTAACTGAGTCACAGTAACTCTGTATGAGTTAACTGGTCTTGCTTCTTGCCGCTGTGTTGGAATCAGCCTTTCTTACTTGTGTAGTTTGAAATCGTTTGTACAGTATCTCTGGGCTAGAATTCCTAACGTGGAAGAAATGTGATGTCTTCTAAGCTTTCTTCCTAGGATGCCAACAAGTGGCACCTCAGGAAGAAGAGGGCTCAGGTTCAGTAGAATGTATTGGAGGTAGATGGAGCTTGGGTGCATTGTTGGCTTATTCAAGTCCCTTCTGTGGCATGTGGTATTGACGGTGGAGTTTGAAAAGCTTGCAATTGGTAAAAGTCACTGTCAAGAAACCATATGTTACTTTGAGTCGGCAGAAACACCGGAGGAAGAAAACGCCTTCCTGTGCTGACTACCCCTGTGCTTTTCATGTATCGGGATGTGAAAAGTGATAGAAGACTTGAACTGAATTTCTTAACAAATATTTAAAGGGAAAACTTTGTAATAACTCTGTAGCAGTTGTGGTTTTCATGTTCCTGTTGCATGTGAGTAGAGCTCTGCTGAGCTCAAACTAGGTGATCTCTAAAACCAGCTAACGGGTAAACACATTTAGACAGAATAATACCTCATCAGCTTCTAACTTTCAAATGTAGAATAATTGATAGGAATCTGTGTGTTTGTATTTTATTTTCCTCCTGGTTTTCTGGGTGGAACTTCAGAATATATTACTCGATCACCTTTGGCTCTCCTACTGGCACCCTTCCTACCACTTGTCTGCCTCTGTAACTTCTGCATTTGAAGCTAAAAGGGTATAAACAGCAAAGCTTCACGTTTGTTGGTTGTGGTGGGGAGGGGGAGGATGGCTTTTTCTAACACGAGGTTAGAACTAATTCATCCTGTCCAGGGTAGTACACCGATTGCGTCCTCTGCTCTATGCTTTGTGTGACTTAGACGGTAATGCATAGGGGTGTTATCAAAAATACACCAACATTAATAGCATGGATGGTACGTGATAAACTTTGAGAAAATCTAAACCTAACACTCGATCCCTGCCTAGAGTATTGGGCACTTTAACTGCTGTATTCCATTTCATCTCAAGCCTTTCAGTGTGGAGATCTGAACCAGACTGAAGAGGCAGGTGAACAACAGAAGTTTGTTTCCTCAGAGGACACACCACAGCCTTGATAAGTCTTCAAGTAGCTCTGAGTTGTAGATATTCCCCATTATGCAGGGGAATGGTGTTCAGAGACCTACCAAAGGGCAAAATAAAAGCTACAATTTAACAAAATAAAAAGGAATGGGTGATGCTGACCAGGTTTCTGGTCCAGCCATTTCTCTGCTCAGTGAATATGATCAGGACTTTCTTGCTGTCTTACTACACTTTAAATCATTGTCGAGCTACAGTCTAAGGTTGGAAAGACAAACAGATTTTATTTCAAGTTCTGATTCCTCTTGATGGTTAGTGGCTGCCTAAGGTATAGGTATCATCAGAAGACCAGGATGTCATTATACATGGCTTGAGTGAAACAAAAAGATAAAATGTAGAGTACTTGCTGCCATGTGGGGGGCAGGCAGATGTAATGTATTTTACAGACCTACTTAATATATATGCATATACCAGGTTTTCAAAACAATAGCATATGCACTTTCCATTGCAAGAGTGAAATTGCACAATGCAAGTGGCAGATATTTGCTAATTGTTCATCAGCCCACTATCCCTTTTCCCCTTGGGCAGACAACTGAACTACAATCTGAGCCTCTCTTGAAGTTAGGTGTAGTCACGTGTCTGAGTTTTGCACAACAGAACGTGTGAGAGGAAATCACATGGACGATTTCCAGACCTGGAAAATCTTTGTACAAATGATCCCCCTTTCTATTTCTCCATGCACGGGCAGAAGGAAGAGAGAGGACTTAGAAGAGCTTGCGCCACAAGAAGGGGCCTGAGTCCATGAATGGCTGTGGGGATATGAGGCCTCCCCCCAACCCACCTGCCTTTTGCCTGCAACCTATTCTGTCCTGCAGTGAACAAGAACTATACCTTGTGCAGTGCCATGTGATTGGGGTCATTTGCCAACACTGACTAATACTGTTGATGTCAAAGCTTTTTATAAAATGTAAAGCACAATGGAAATAGAGATGAAAATACAAGAAAGCAAAAGACTGTTCCCTCTCCTTACATATTCCATATATTTATATCTGCTAAGAAGCCTCCCCAAAGCATTCTTTGCCTTAGATTAAACGGGCAAGTTGAGCACTTCCCTCCCTTCATGAGTCAGGCTTGTGCTTCAAAGGGTCTCTCCAGCAGAGTCTTCTCTGAGGGTGAGAGTGTCAGCATTTGAATCCAAGTGCAGCTCTCCCACATTGAACTTGAACTTGGGGTGAGCAAAAGTCGACAGTTGTCCCCTCCTGCCTGCCTATATACCCTTGACCAAGCTGGTTTTCCGTTTGTTCTTTCTGTCTCTTCCAAAGTGGGTTCGTGGCGGGGCCTCCTGAATTAGGTGATTTGATCTTCTCTCACTTTCTCACCAGCCCTTCTCTACTTAGGTTTTATAAAAATTATTTTTCCTTTTCTAAATAATTTTTGGTATCAAATTTGAATTTCATTTCATGTAGTCCCTCCAATGCATGCAGGCCAGTTTGGATTCTAAATGGGTTGTGTCTTCCCTGGCAGCTGGGCATTCATTGTAGAGTACAAGTGCTTGCTTAGCTCCGATGTCCACATGCTTATAAATAGAACAAAGTGGGGTGGAAGTCAGATGGGAGCTGCTCGTGAAGGTAGTCCAATTGGTACTTGCTTGTTTCTACAACAGGGCAGCTAGAACAAATTGGGAAATGACGTGTAGGGCACGTTCTTTCTCTGTCTCTGCATATCTCCATCATTCTCTACTCTGTGCAGACCCATTTTCCTTGATTCACAGTTCACATGGCAGAATATCTCTACTGACACCCCGAAGTTTTACATCGTCTTTGAGAAACTGGCTCTGACTTTTAGAAATAGTTGAAGGTAATAGAGCAAGTGAGCAAGAGAGGGAGAGAAGAAGGGGCAGATTTTAAAGAAACTTGTCAAGGTTAATAAATCCAGGTACTAACCTAAAGACATTTGGAAACCATCAGACGATTTTTAAACGGAAGAGTGACACAGTCAAACTTGGGTTTTATATAAATCACCTGGCAGACGTGGAAAATGGACTTGAGAGGAAGACCATCTAGGAGAGAGGGAGACTAGTGAACAAACTTTTGCGGTATACTAGGGGGGAGATGATGTCTCGATGTAAACTAAAACAGAAGTACAAACAATATAGCTACCAAGAATTTATGAATTCAACAAACAGCTATTAACCTTTCCTAGGTGCTATGTGCTGTGCTCAGTTATTTCACAAGGATCATTTTATTCAGTTGTTAGAAAGGGCCTGTGATGTCAGGTGCTGGTATTACAGATGGAAAAGCTGAGGCTTAAAGATCAATTACCTGCCCCCAAGATTCTCTTAGCCAATAAGTGGCCAAACAAAACAAACAAAACCACACAAAACACATTAAAACGCAAGTCCCTCCAACAGACTTCAGAAATTTTAACCACTATCCCAACGGCAATAGCTATGGAGAGGGGATACAGTTCAGGAAAATTGAAGATGTGTAATTATCCAGACTAGACAGTGGACCAGGTTCTGAGACTGAGAAGAATGTGCAAAGCTAACCACCACATTCTGAGCCTAGGGTTGTGTCTGGGATAGTGATGCTGAAGGACTGAGTTTTATCCATACGTGAAAAGGGTTTTTCACATTCATTCCATTTGATGGATCACCTAAGAAGCAGTCACTTCCACCTTCTGTGGTTAGTCACTCTCCATCCTTCTTGGCTTGGGCCCCTTGGCCAGTATTTCCAGCGCTGTCCTTTAAAGTTCCTTCATTCACTTTGTCCCCTGACCTTTCACCATACCTACCTTGTCAGCCACTTTCTGGGGAATCAAAGCAGCTGCCCGTTGACCATATGCCAGCTCCTGGAAAGCCACTCAGTGGTGCCTGTAAATATTAGCTGTGTCTGGTGCTCTCACTCCCCCTTATCCTGTTCCCTTTCTCCCATTCCCCTCTCCTCCTGTTTTGAACCTAGCCCATCTCCTTATTCCCTAAGCAGCCATTTGCTCTTTGCAGGATGACTTTGACACTGACTTCGGGTATCAAGGTCATGCAGGTTGAGGTCTCTCAAGTCAATTGCCCACCTTTACCTGCCTCTCCATTCTTTCCTATTCTCCTCACTCCACTGAGATTTCAGAAAAAGAAGTGGTTTCTTTTCCTGTCACCACTGAGCTTTGCTTTATCAGTTGTGTGCAAATTATTTTCCGTGCATTGTTTAAAATTTGTGTGTGGTTCAAATTCAGCTAGTACTTTAAAATTCTTATCTCTATAAAAAAGTAGATTTTTTTTGGATGAGCACAGCTTTCACCATCCTGCAGTAAGCCACGAGAAGGGCCACATTTCCTCACCCATGTATCAGGTCAGGAGGAAGTGGGTGAAACTCTAGTCAACTAGATTTTAGCTTTTAAATGATACTTTATCTCCCCATTTCTATGTCTTAGTGAGTTACTGGAAAGAAAAAAAAGTTAAGTAAAAAAAAAAAAAGGCATCATTAAAATTTCAAACTAGGTTTTTTTTACTAGATACTAAACAAGTTTTAAGATGCCCCCAACTGGGGCGCCTGGGTAGCGCAGTTGTTAAGCATCTGCCTTCGGCTCAGGGCGTGATCCCGGAGTTCCGGGATCGAGTGCCACATCGGGCTCCTCTGCTGGGAGCCTGCTTCTTCCTCTCCCACTCCCCCTGCTTGTGTTCCCTCTCTCACTGGCTGTCTCTCTGTCAAATAAATAAATAAAATCTTTAAAAAAAAAAAAAAGATGCCCCCAATTGTTAAGATTTCTTTAAGGGGATGAAGAGGGGGGAATTAAATGCATGAATGCATGAATTTCCAAAATGTGAATATGAAAACGTGGGAACAAGTTGTATCATCTAAGTAGGACAAAATAGTAAGTTTTCATCCTAGAATTATGTTTCTCTTTACCTAGCTCTTGTAATTAAGCCTAACTTGGACGATTGATAAAATTCCTCCTCAGGATACTGTGTCCTCTTTCAAAAGTTTTGCTTTATTCTTTGTTTTAGGGGGAAGAAGTATTTGAGACCCAGGATACCTCTTTCTGTCGTAGGTTAGGAATTGGTTTTGTGCTGTTTTAGCTCAGTAGTCTTAATCGGTTACATAAACAGAGTTTCAGTAAAGATTGAAATACCACAAGGAAAGAAAAGCCCATAACTGGGGAGGTTTTTTTGAATATGGAATAAAACATGAATCTAGACACGAGCAAATGAGAACACATTTTTCAGTGTTCTACCCCAGTAGGAGTTTAGTGGAAAAAACAATTTACTTGCTCTAAAATGACAGAATATTTCTTTCAGCAAATACCCATATGTGTTAGTGTGTACATGTTTCTCTTATTAAATGATAAAATCACTCTAGCTCTGGATTTTAGTGTTTTCTTGCTGGAAGCATCTGATTGCACAAATCAAGCCTAAGACACAGTCTGGACAAAGCATATTCCTGCCTCACAGGCTCACAGTCGGTGCTGCTATGTGTATGTATATATGAGTACATTTTAATGGCATTTGAAAAGAATGCAAATGTTTTTGTATTTTTCAGCTAATATGCCCATTCCTGTGTTTTACTCCTGTTCCCTGGCCCTCCCTTTGGGTTTCTATGCCAAGGCTGGCTGAGATCACTCTAGTTACAGCTTCCTGTTTAACTTGGATTGTTATTATCTTCCTGGTGAATTATTTTATTAGTTTGGGCATAGGGTTCTGATCTCATGTACCAAACACACAGACACACACGTAGGTGTATACACAGAAGCAAAGGCACGCATGCACCCCCCACATGCAAATATGCAAGCATATCCGTGCACTCATGTGCACACAGGCGTGTGCGTGTATGCACATATATGCCTGTGCACCCTTGAGTGCATATGTGTGCACATGAACCTACAGGCACACCTTGTGTGCACACATGCAAACAAATGCATGCATATGTGTACACAATACACATATGCACTCATAGATTGGACATCCTTTCCCTACCTTTCCCACCTCTAATTTTTCCTTTGCTCCCATTTTTCAATCCCCATTTTCCAAAATCTTGAGACTCTTACGGTTATGATATAGCTCACCATTGCTAAGAATATGAAATTTCTTCTGGCAAGCCTGGATTTGTCTTTTTGCAGGATCATTGAACAGTCCTTTGTACCAGGTATGGAAGTTTTCATAACCTGCCTGAGTGGAAGAAACATCAAATTATTGAAGCTTAACCCTAAAGAAACGAGGGTCACCTTGGCCTTGGCTCCCGACTGGGGCTGTCCGTGTTGTAATAAGTGAGGGACATGGAATTGAGAGCTTCGCACAGTCTTCTCCCCTATTACTGGGATGTAATCACATGGAGGGATTTCCACATGTTTTCTAACACTTTTCTGCCATAACTTCCTTGTGCAGGATCTTGGTTTTCGTGTTCCAACACTTCCCCCATGCTCCAGTGTGCTTTGCATTAGACGGAGGAGAGAGATTATTAACGTTGTTTTTTCTGTTAGGCACCAAGTGTCATGGATCGGGGAGTGGCTTCATTACCCTTCGCAGATCTTATCTCTGCCCTATTCTACTTTTGTTTCATAAATTGAGAAAGGGCATCTCCGGGTCTGATCTCTGCTAAGTATGTGGAAAAGATGAGGGAACATGAACAAGAGGAGGACTGTCTCCTAGCTGAATTGCCCAAGTCCTTTAAATCCTACCTTTCTTCTTTTGGGCAGAGTTGGGCCTCCTGGGCCTGTGAGCTCAGAGTTCTGAGATCTGTCCCTATACAGCCCAACAAGCCACCGCAGTACAGGCCCCTGAACAGTAAGAGGACAAGTAAGAGGAGCTGGCTTTTGTAACAAAATGACACAAAGGGAATAAGCTTATTAGGATTTCCTAGCCAGACACGAAACTTCTGCCAGTTCAAATCCTTTAAGATTCTTGGGATATTTTCCCAGTCTTCTGCCTACCACCCTCCATTCTCAGATGCTGTCTCAGAGTTCATGCCACTGGGGTTACCTCTATAGACCTACACTGGAGCCCTGCACTCCACTCCCTACTACTGTTTGCCCCCCACATGGGTGGGCCTGGGAACACCAGCTTCCAAACGGTGATTCAACAAGGCCTGAAGTAGTGATGTGTGTAATTATAAACTTTGTACTCTTGTTCATGACCTCTAAACGACATACTCACTGTTTATAGTTAATAGACCTTTGAGTACTTATTTCATACTCATTGTCATGATGTTGTGACAGGCTCTAAGGATGCCAACAAAGCCCTTGACCTCAAAGATCTCATGATCTTGGAAGAAAAAGACCAGAAAATTAATATTACAGAGAATTTGTATAGAAATAGATGGATAGTGATGGATGGATAGTGATGGGGGAAGCTAGGGAAATGATACCAGGAAGGTAGCTGGCTTGGCAGTATGGGCCCAAGGAGATAAACTATCTTAGGAGAAAGAAAAGGGTTCATTAATGTAGTTGGGTTGATAGGTCCAAGCAAAGGGGAAAAAAAGTGTGTGTCTGTGTGTGTCTGTGTGTGTGTGTGTGTGTGTGTGTGTATATATATAGTACATATATATGTATATGTATGTTGACCACCTGCTTCTTTGAGGATTTTTCAAGAAGTCTGCATCTGGAGGTGGCTAACACATGCTACTTGCAGAGACCCAGATGGAGAAGGGGCTAGAGAGTCATGACAACCCATTTAAATCCAAAATGAGCCATTGAAGGATTTAAAGCAGTAGAATTAAAACATCATTTTCCGTGTTTTGACCCCTAGGATGTTTCGACATTATAGTTATGAGCATAGAGATTTTCCACAGAACTGAACCAAGATTGATGAATACTTAGAATGCTTCCCAGGGACAGGACGGTTAAGCCAATTTAATTCCCCAATTTCCTATACCTTCCCATATAGAGCCCATTTAACCAGAGTAAATGATGGGGTCAGATCTTCTTCGGTGTCAAAAATACAGAGCAGAACAATTCAACGTAGTAAAAGAACAGTGGTGAGGTCAAAACTTCCCTTTTTGGTTTCTCCTTTTATATCGGTCATACAAGCTGCTAAATATAGGATATATTCCTGCCACATTCTAGTATTTGTTTGTGACACATAAGGGATCCACTTTAGTTTAGGGATTCAGTTATTTTAGAAAGCTTCCATTACTGGAGAAATTTTTAATTTTCTAATTCCCTCTGAAGTTACTGAACATGTTTCAAATGGGACTTGTAAGAGGGACATTGGAAGTCTAATGACTAGGCACACTGTGCTTGCTGTCATAACACCAAAAGAAGTGGAGCTTGGAGGGAAGGTCTGACCCTTCCAGCCGCTGCACACACCCGCAGCCAGCTGCCAGCGTGCGCTAGGAGCCCTTCAAGGCCACTGAGGAACATGGTCTCCCATTCATCCCAAATCCCAGCCCAGGCGCACAGGGACATGGAGAGGCCCTTTGTAGTCAAAACAGTGACTCCTGTCATGAAGGCTTGAGAACAAGTCACCTGAGGGTTGATGATGACTGGGAAACTGTATTTTGAAGGATCCCAAGATATCTCTTTAACATTCATGCTCTTTCCAGCAATCTGCTACTCTGTCGACTTCAGCTTTCATCTCCTTGAATACCACCCGGTTCTCATTGTTGTGCCATGTCTGTGAAATGTACATCACTCCCCTACCTTTCATCTGAGAGTTTATTACCAAGATACAAGTGTTCATCAGCAATGGGTTAACGTCAGTTGAAATTAACAGCAGTTTCACTCATTGGCTTCTATTGTTAATATTTACTTAACTTCCAGATTGTGGCCTTTGGGTAGGGAGATCAATGGAATGCAGAATGAGCCAAGGTCAAGAAGCTCAGAAAGTTGTTTCTTTCCTCTTTTTTTAATTAAAAAAAAATTTTTTTTTATTTATGTTTTTAATTAATTAAATGAGTTGAATGGCTTCTAGTTGAACTGACCAAAGTGAGATAGAAGGTTTTGTTTTATGTAAGTCTTAGCAATCTGAATGGGTACTAAGTCCTAGCTTCTGAAAGCCGGGTGAGATCAACTTTCTGAGGCAAGCCATTACTGTATCTATAATACAAAAGTCTGAAGGGAAAGAAATCAATTTTCAGTCTTTTTCATTTCCTTTATTTTCAAGTGAGTGAAATTTACATAAAGCCATCTTCATTCAGATTTTGTACGTTTTCCAGCACTACCAGGACCACACTAACCTGCTTCCTTTAATTTGACCATCAACTCACTATTTTGAGAGCTTTGTCCTTAACTATAAACTGACCCCTCCTACATCATCCTCGGTTTTAAAGTCTCAAAGTGAGATAACTTAGAAATAGGTTGAAGATAATCTTGGATATCCTAAAGTAACCTAAGAGTTGTAATTGAATGATTCCTTTGGCACACACTTCATACTCTGAATTTTTGGCCTCTTTGAATGCCTAATTTTCACTAGCATGATACAATTTTTATACCATCTATCTTTTTAGAGATTTCATTAATGTTTAAAATATGAAGATATTTTTCTGCTCCTTGAGGAAACCATATTTTCTCTTTCTAGTTGAGAGGATTTCAAGCAAAGGAAAGAGTATGATCTCTGGACTTCTCTCTCAGATCAAAGCTGCATCATTGACAGACTTGTGCCCTTGAGTTCACCACTCTGAGCCTCAGTGTTTGAATCTGCAAAATGGGGATTAAAATAAAGACTATAATCTCTGGGGGGCAAAAACTCTCACAGGTACCAACCTCAAGGGGGCTTTCAGGTAAGAACTTTGCTCTGACAAACCAGTGTCTTTCAACTTGGAATTCCACTGGACTTGCTCTACGTTTGTCAAATACCCTTACTTTTCCTCTTCTAGGATTTTAGTCCTGCTAATTTGCAAATGAGTTTTAATTTCAAGTAGGTGACTTCTAAAGCTTTTGCTGTTCTGAAATTCTGGATATCCATGATCCACATATGAATGTGACTTTAGACATACTGTAGAAGTGACTTCCTGAACCAAAGGGACACAGTTTCTTTCACATAACTTGGAGAACTTCAACTCTCTTTGCAGAGTGAAGATCCAGAAAGCCGTCATCCAGCTTGTCTTGTATAGTTTATTTTTCTACATGTCCTCATAATCTATCCTTCTCCCTGTCATGGTAGAACTGGTCCAGCTCCAAAGACTTCACCTGAAGCCATGTGGTGTAAAGAGAACATTTTGGGGCTTACTGTCTGACAAATTGGGTCCCGTGGCTGGACCACTCACAGAAGAGCTGTTGACCAGGGCAAGTCACAGCTTCTCTGTGGCTCAGTGTGTGCATCTCTACAACAGGGCAATCACCCCTGTCCTCTCTGCCTTACCAGAAATAATGTCTGTTAAAGTGCTTTGAAAAATCTCCTGGGATGCACAAATCCCAGATGAGCCATTGGTACTAACAAAAAGCCCAGAGCCTACCTAACCCTTGGGGACTAAAAGGGGCTAAAGTCAAATAGGTAATTCAAAGGTTGAGTGAGATTTGATATCTGAATTATTTTATCCATTGTATGGTAAAAAGAATATGGGTTTTCAGGTCATATCGTAGATCAGAATTCATACAAATTAGAGAGAAACCAATTTCCAAGCACAATAAAGCAAGCTCCACTGAAAGTCTAGTGTGAATCAACAGTTTGGTTTGATTTTTTTTTTTCAAAATTTACCAGTTTTGTGACCTTTGGCATCTCACTCACCGTCCATGAGCTTCAGCTTCCACATGGGCACAGCAGGGATAGTAATTTGCCAGCTTTTCAGTTTTTGTGTGTGAATCAGAGACCAAATATGTAAAACAACAAACGAAATCCTGGAGTCACCCAGGCCCCAAAGAAGTGTTGACTATTGTTTCTGGTTTTTATGTTCTTAAACTCAACTAGACGTTGCACTCCATTCTTGTATGACAAATTGTTTTTTAGGTACTCACAGGTATGTAAATAAAGGAAGGATGAGAAGAATTCTACCCAAAAAGGCAAGGACAGGTTGAAAATGTACAACTAGAAGAGATGAAAGAAATTATATGTCAGGTAGGAGATCCCGTTCCTGATCACACATGCACCATCCTTCAAGGTGAATTTGAGGATGGAAACACTTTTTGAGATGAATTGGCCTACACGCTTGTGACGTTCCCACCGGACCAAGTTCTGTTCTCGAGTCCATACCCTTGGTCTCAATGACTTATCACAAAGGACTAGACAGCTCTTTGGTGACAAGTATGGAGATTTTTAGACAACACTAAGATGTAAGAAAAGTTGCTAAAGGTTGTAGCTCAGAGATTCCTGAAGCACAGAGAGATGCCTCGAACATCTTGAATTTCCTCGGGTAGAGAATGTGTTTCTCAGGAGGTGAAGGTGAAATGAATGTTTAAAGAACTGAAAGTGAGTGCAGAATGACAGACAAGAAGTAGCCTAAGCCGTGGATGATGTCTGTGCATCGGGCGAATGGCAAGGAGGAAGTAAAAAATACATAACCAGAATATTTGCGATTAAGTACACAAAAGATCGTCTTTCCAGTAACTTAGCCCATCCTCTAGAATAGCAGTTCTCAACCAGGGGTTAATTTTGCCCCTGAAGGACTTTGGTGGTATCTGCAGACATTTTTGTTTCACACTACTGGCACCTAGTGGATCAAATCTGGGGACGCTGGTAAGATCCTGCAATGCCCAGGCCAGCCCTGCCCCCAACAAAGCACTACCCTCTCCAAGATGTCAAGGGTGCCTAGAGTAAGAAACCTTGTTCCGGAACAGCATTCTCCAAACTGCATTCCAATGGCATGCCACGGGTTAAAAACACATTTGAGAGGGGGAGAAAGGTGCTTGAGGAAGGGAGGTTGTGTGTCCCAGTGAATGCAGGAAGCTCTGTGACCCACAAATGCAAATTGGTTTCTTTGCTACAGAGTGCTTCCGGAGTATTTAATAAAAGGAAAGCATTGTCAAAGCCAGTTTTCAAAAAAAAAACAAAAAACAAAAAACCTTCAAGTTACAAATATTCCACAAAACATAGTATGTGAAACACTAATCACTTTTTCATATTAATGACTTATTTGTGACTTACGCCATGGTATTTGGGGGAAAAAAAGTAGACTTGGTTGACCTTAAATTGTTTAACACACACACACACACACACACACACAAACAACACAACACAAACATAAAACCTAGTCATGCATATAGGAAAAAAAAAAATACGAGGGCACAAAAGATTGCATCCTGACAGAGTGCACTGCATTTTGATGGTCGGGGCAGTGATGAAACAAAAGAATGCTCTAGTCCATAGATCCTTCATACCATCTCTAGTAGTAAGAATGACGAAAGTCTAACGTCGCATCAATATGCCAGGATGCTAATACAGCCTTTCCCTAGTAGGCATTCAATACATTTGTTGAACTGAATTTATTGTTGATACTTAAGTGATTCTCCCCACTCATGTTTGTAAGTGAGTAGTTAGAGCAGATGCTCACATCTGATTACTTTGTTTGTAAAAGGATTCTATTCACTTGCATTTTTTCCTCTGAAATACTGCACGTATTTATTTTAGTGCATCTCTTTAGAAGATGTATTCAAAAGAGGACGAGATTAATGTGTGCTCCCTGGTTGAATGTGGGGCCATAATTTAAATAGGGGTGTTGGGCTGAGAGTGGAGCTTTTGAATGAAAGTAGAAACCCAGAAAAAAAGAGGGGGACAACTCATTATTGTTCACAGACTATATAGAAGCTCTAAGTTCCCTTAGTTACTCGAACGTAATGTGTGTTACTCAAAAGACGGTCTGGGGGGCACCTGGGTGGCACAGCGGTTAAGCGTCTGCCTTCGGCTCAGGGCGTGATCCCGGCGTTATGGGATCGAGCCCCACATCAGGCTCCTCTGCTGTGAGCCTGCTTCTTCCTCTCCCACTCGCCCTGCTTGTGTTCCCTCTCTCACTGGCTGTCTCTATCTCTGTCAAATAAATAAATAAAATCTTAAAAAAAAAAAAAAAAGACGGTCTGGAATGAGCTCTATGCTGAAGAGCAAGTAGGGCGTGTGCTGGGCTGGGATGGAGTCTGTAGTCATCTATTACAAATGGCAATTTATTAGGAAATAGGCATGTGTATTTAGCATAATAAATCCCTGAATTCTAGTAGCCCAATTGCTTAATTTTCTAGGAGAAAACTTCTATCTCCTCTTTTTTGATCCTACTTAACATAGTATTAAGGGATTAAAAGCATTAGGACCTTTTGTCCTTTAGTCATTCATTAGCTTGATGTTATACCTAATCCCCATTTCCATTTGCAGAAAAGTCAGTTAGTATAATCAGCTATCATTATTTAGCAGGTTTTAAAAAAGGTAATACATCACTTGAAAAGAAGGATGAAAAAAATGAGTGGCTTACTTTTGTATCAAACACAACGAGCGACCTTCTGTATTAGTTTTTTTGTTGCTGGTGAAACATGATCGCAGTTAGGGACTTAACACCAATTGGTTATCTTACAGTTCTATAGGCTGGAAGTCTGGCGCGAGTGGGGCTGGGCTAAATCAGAGTGTCAACGGGGTTGTGCTCCTTTCTGGAGGTTTTAGAGGAGACTCTGCCCATTGTCCTTTCCAGGTTCTAGAGGCTGCCTGCACTGCTGGGTTCATAGCCCTCTCCTCCATCCTCAAAGATAGCAATGCCGTGTGCCTCTGACCCTGGCTTCCATTGTCCTATTTCCCTCTGACCACAGCCAGGAAAGTTTTTCTATTTATTAGGGATTCATGGATTAGATTGAGCCCAGCTAGATAATGCAGCATAATCTCCCCATCTCCAAGACCTCACTCTTAATCACATCTGCAAAGCCCCTTTTTGCCATGGAAGGTAACATACTCAGAAATTCTAGGGATTAAGACATGGACATCTTTGGGAGTTCAGAATTATGTCTACTATGACTTATTTCCTCATCTCCAATATGATTTGAGAGAAATTCCAAATGACTCGCAAAAATCAGAAAAGCGTATTTCAAAGTGTATTTAAAACATGAGTCATTACTTCCTCAGCTTTAAAATTAAATTAACCCAGACACGAAATCCTCAGCTCCATTTTTTTTTCCTATTCATGCTGTAGAAATAAAATTCCCAAAGATACTGAGTAGGATTTGTCCCAGGACTAGAGCTAAGTAGAAGTTGGTAGAACATCTCCCCTGTCAACTTCCAGCTGTGCATACCCATGTGTCACCCCATAGCCTGTGTGTCTAGCTCAGTGAAGCTCGCTGTGTCACTTCTGCCTTCCCTCGGGCACTGAATCTTACAAGCAGACAATTACTGGTGTCAGCCAGCATGTGGCCACAGCCGGCTGCATGATTAGCTGTTAATATTTGGTAAAAGGAATCATTTGAACCCCATCAGTGTACCCATTGGATACAAACTCTCTTTGAGCCTATCAAGCCAGGCTTTCTAATGTGAAAGATGCTGTAGCCAGAATAAAGTATTGCTCATTTTCCATGAAAGCTGTGGAACTGGACCCTTGTTCATTCAGGGGTACTTGTTACAGATTTAAAAGGAGGAGAGGGGGCATGTCCGGAAGAGCTCAAAAATCCTCAACTTGTTATCTAATTTCTTAAAAATGTTTCTACTTGGAACTTAGATCTCTTTCTACGAAATTACAGAAAATACACGTTTCCATGATGACTAGTCGTGGAGAAATGAGGCAATTTATTGGTAATGAGAGTGTGATAAGCAGCCTACAAAAACCCTCTTTGGAACTAGAACGGTAGTATTTGATTTCTTTATCCCGGAAGGACTTTAGCAGTGTAATCACTGCGTCTGTCATTAAATACACATGAGGTTGTGTGTTGAGTAATTATGACTCTATTGGCACACTTTTTAAAAATTAAGGCATTTTTGTAGTCAGCGCTTATAAACCACATTTTGCTGTCCCACTCTTGGCTCAGGCCAACTGAGCGAAGAAAAGCATTTGAAAGTGAGCCTTGGCCTGAGGCATATGCTGGTTTTATAAAAAGATTCTTGTATCTGTGGCTTTCCTTATATTCAGCGTGAAATCCAGATGCCCTGCCTGATTGGGCTCCCGCATGCTCGTCTCCTGCCACTCTCTGCCTTGATCCCTAGTTCTGTGGTCACACTGGGCTTCTTTCTGTTTCTGGCAAGTGCGAGAGTTCTCCTATGTCTGGACCTTTGTACTTGGCCACTCCTGCTTGCAAAACTCTTCTTCCTCTCCTGCTTCATTCATAAATGTTCTTCACACAGCCGCCAGAGGGCGCTTGTTACAGTCTGGATGGCCCCAGCTTCCTCCTTGCCTTCCAAAGGCCTCCCATCTCACTGGGAATACAACCCAAGGTCTTGACATTGACCTCAAAGACCCTCCACAACCTGGCCTCAGTTGCTTCTATGACATCCTCTTCTTCCCACTCTCTCTTGATCACACTTAGATTTTCCCACATCCCTCAAATAGGCTGAATATTCTCCCATCTCTACACCTCTGCCTTTGCTGTGCCTTATCTTAATGATCTTCCCCTAGGTACTTGCAAGGCTCCCTCACCCACTTCCCTCATTACTGCCGTACTTTCAGGCTCTGAAACAAGCATTTAGTAGGTGCTCAGTATGTGCTGAATGAAGCAATGCACGAGAGCAAACATGACTTGTTCACGGAGCCCTTTATTGACGGCCCTATTTTTAGAACTACCTTCACTCTGCAGCTCATCACCCTGTTTATTTTCTTGATAGCGTGCATCCTGCATATTTGTGAGTTTTGTGTCTCCCTTTAAAAACTTACCTCATTAAGGAAAAAAAAAAAAAAAAAAGCTCGTAGGAGCAGGGACCGCAACGAACTCCTCCGTTGTGTCTTCAGCACTTCGTACGATAATGCCACATAATTGGGATTTGATCCTTTTTCGAAAAAGTCTGAAAGAAAACAAGCCTTTATTTACCAAAATTGGATCCATACCCCACCAGGCAACAACTTGAATATGTTGTAAAAGGCGGTGTCTGAGGAGGCTGTAAATTTCAGCGTTAATACTAAGGTATAAATATGTGAATTCCGCTGCCCTCTTGACTCCGTGCAGTGGGCAGTACCTGCTTGATCAGGAACGAGTTTCCAGAGTACTTTGTCATTTACCCCAGACAGTCGTTGCCGTGAGACCAGAGGTAGATTCCTTTCTTCTTGTCCATTCTTGCTTTATATATCTCACTGCATCTTAGATCAGTAAATATGAGTACAAATACCAAGTTCTGCACTTAGCATACCTGTTCATCTTCAGTGTGACTTACCTTCCTCTCTAGCAGCAGTCTTGTCAATTGAAAAAGAATCTGAGGGTAAAAGTTTTTCCATTCACTTGCTGTGTGACTTTGGGCAAGTTTCTTAACCTCTCTGAATCTCATCATCTCATGAATCAGGATTCTTTAAAAACAAAAACGAAAACAAAACTCTGGGGCACCTGGGTGATTCAGTTGGTTGAGCATCTGACTGTTGGTTTCGGCTCAGGTCATGATCTCAGGGCCCTGAAACCTGGCCCACATTGGGTTCCATGCTCAGCATTGAGTGTGCTTGAGATTCTCTCCTTCTCCCTCTACCCCTCCCCCCACTCGCCTGTTGTCTGTCTGTCTCTCTGTCAAAATAAATCTTTAAAAAAAACAAAAAACCTCTACTCCCTAAGGTTCTCATTAATTCATGTAATAAGTATTTTATGGAACACCTGCTATGGTCTAGGCATTACCCAAGTGCTAGAGGAAGAGTGATGATTGAGGCAAATAAGATGCATTTCTTCATGTAGCTTTTGGTCTCTTGGGGGGTGACAGACAGTAAAGCAGGAAGGAGATAAGAAATTTGGTAAGATATTTCCAGTGAGTGAGAAGTGTTTTCAAAGAAAAAAACCCGGAATGATGGAACAGGAAAGCAGTGTACCCACAGGAGAGAGAGGAAGAACTTCAGGTGGAATTATCAGGGAAGACTTCCCTTTGCGCTGAGGCCTCAATGCTGAGAAGAATCAGTCATACAAAGATCCCGTGGAATAATGTTCCAGCCAAGGGTAACTGTAAGGTGTGTGTTTCAGGGGGAGGGGGGGAAAGGAGCTAAATGAACCTGGGAAAGCAAAACCACAGGTCAAGTGGGACTAACTACTGTACTTCCTGAAACCCTACATGAATGAGAGAAGCTCTGAAGGTCTTCTTTGGCAATCTTTAATTCTGTTTTCATCAACCTGGCATGTCGATTTGCTCCCCCAGTGAACACTGACTGGTGATTGTATTGTGGCTCATGCTGGATGGTTGTTAATTACCACCACTGTTGTGGATTTTGCCGGCTAAATACGTCTGGTACCTGTACATGGTTTTATCTGCGCAAAAACTGCTGTCCAGACTCCCATGCTTCCTCCTGGCGTTCCCAGGGCAGCTGCACAATGAGGTCTTCGCAAATGCAAATCGGACCCATTGCTCCCTGCTGGCACATTTTTGCTTGGCCTCCCAGGACTTTGAGTGGTCCAGGGCCTTCTTTCTGGGCCTTATTTACCTTTCTGAGTACCTCTCTTACCGCTGCTTTCCAGCACCCTGAATGCCTTCCTTTCCTCAGGGAAGCCTTGCTCTCTTTCTCTCATGCAGCAGCTGTTGCCTGAAATGCCCTTCCTCCACCCAACTTCACCCCCTCTGTTTCTTCCTGACTCACGTTCACTCATCCTTAAGTCCCAGCCTAAGGCCTCTCCCCCAGGCTGCGGGCTGCGTTCCCTGTCAGCCCATCACCGTGTCTAGGAATGTGCCTCCCCGAGTGCCCGACAGCCTCTGTCTGTATCGGAATGATTCTCTGTTCTCGACTGCTAGCTCATGGGAGCAGGCAGTAGGGCTATGTCCTTCTCTAAATCCCCAAGGCCAGACACACTGCATGGCACAGAGCAAATATACTCGGGAAGCCTTTTTTTTTATTTAAAAGGTGCCTTTATATCACATACCTCTGAAAAACTGGTAGATTAACTCCTCACTACTTGAAGTCTAGTTTCATGATCTACAAGCCAGAAGTTGCTTTGATGAGCCCAGTATTCAGAAGTAATAGCAAAGGGACTTCTTTCCTTTCTTTGCTCTTCCTTTCCCTTTTTCTTCCTTTTTTGAAAAAATAGAGCCAAATTCTAGAAATCTCTGCCAATACTGCACCTTTCATTCTGTGAGCTTGCTGATGACCGCGGACACCTCTAACAGTCTCAAACTCCCCTAGCTTCAATTTTATCCTGTAGAATTGATTGCGTTGAATTTCTGCTGTTAGTCATTAATTGAAAGAATATGTCTTCATGATGGGTTAATAAATATGTTTTATTGAAGAAATCCCAGCTGTGCAAATGCAAAATTTGTATGTTTTAAATTTTAAGTGGTTCGCCCAAAAGGAAACCTCGAACTGTACCCAAAGTCAGCTTGTAGACTCAGTAATAAATCGATTGATTTCTTGACATTGTTTTTTGTGTATCTTGCTGAAGCTCGCACAGGCGTCTCCTGAGTCCCACCTGAATCCCACCTGAATCAAAGACTAGGTCATAGATCTGCAATTTATTGACTGGGGCGGGGAAGTGGAGAGGCTCCCAACGCTTGAAATACAGATACATGCTTGTTCGTATCCTCCTTGATTCTGAGACTTTTCAATGTCACTGAACAAGATTTGAATTCAGATTACTGTAGCTTGTCATGAACACATTTTGTGCCCCTGAATGGTGCTGGATACTCACTTTTTACCAGGATCTTGTTTTGAGGTTATGGGCACTCACTTAGCTTATCTGGCCTCGACTCATGGGCTGTGTCAACATTCTGGCTCCAGGTAGCATGCCAGGTAACAGTTTTAAACTTAGATGACTTGGAAAGAAGACTGAGTTGACGCGTGGGATTAGGGCCAGTGCTGTGATGCAAGCCTTCTGCGCACACAGTTTCTATTCCTATAATTCTTTTCCTCCACTCGATTTCATCCCCCACCCCTCCTTTTTGGCAAGGTTTATCTCCAGAAGGCTGAGGAAGATGAAGTTAAGCTGCCTCACTTTATTTAATCAAGAATTGTCACCCCTGCTTGTTTAGAAGCATTGGATGGGGCTTCTTAATTTTAAATGGAGTGGCCGAGCGGGAATGTGCTCCATTTTGTGTTTCATCTACAGCCTAGAAGCCTGGAGCTCTATTGGCCTGTGCACCACCAGCATCCCCAACAAAAATGAGCCCCAGCTCCATTCCTGGGACAGTGTAGGTGAAAACCACAAGGGCTCCTGGGAATGCCCAAACCCTTCAACTTGAGGAGGAGATCCCAATAAAGTCGATGCAACCAAGGCCAGGCTGACCATATGAGAGAGCCAGGCAGTTCCCAGTAAGAGATACTTGTCATGTTGGAGTGTAGACATCATCAAGAAAGCAAGTGCTTCCCATTTCAAAGGGTATCTCAGTTTGGCAGCATCTTTTCAGGGACAACCCCACTTTGTTTTGTTTACATTTTGTGTTACCTTCCCCTGCGCTTTAACTGATTGTCCTTGTCAATGCTGCACCCTCACCAAACCGCTCTATAGCAAAAGCATTATCGAAAGAAAACGAGGCGCCATTTTCCACCTCTAAGTAGCCTCTTGGTATTCCTGAAAGGGACCTCCTTCCTCTCCCTTCCTCTCCCTTCCTCTCCCTTCCTCTCCCTTCCTCTCCCTTCCTCTCCCTTCCTCTCCCTTCCTCTCCCACATTGGCTTCTTGTCCAGGTGTTAATGCTGAAGCATATTGAATGCTGACTTCCAAGCCCTTAACTCTCTAATTTCACTTATTTCTAAAATATAAAGACCT
Organism: Ailuropoda melanoleuca; assembly: GCF_002007445.2. Lineage (NCBI taxonomy): Eukaryota > Metazoa > Chordata > Mammalia > Carnivora > Ursidae > Ailuropoda > Ailuropoda melanoleuca. The sequence continues at coordinate 91,020,978 of NC_048220.1, read as the reverse complement.
ATTATTATTAACTTTTTATCAGGGAGCTAAAGTTTAGTTTTTGCATGTGAATAGGCCACTATTCTCCTTCCTGTATTAGAAACTGCCTTTTAAAGCTCTTGTGTTCTATTAAAATAACAATATCAAATTATGTAAATGTGCTAATTGCTTTATTGAAATTAATACCCTTATTTAGCAAGTTAAATCTTGCAAAATGGCCATTTTTATTAAAAATTATGGAAGTGTGCTGCCTGTTTAAAGGCTAATGTAATTGGGTGAACCCAACAACTGGGAAATGTCAATTAATGGGAGATTGTTAAATAATATTGTTTAAACAATCAATTTTCTCCTGTAGATTGGAATATGGTCCTGGTAAAGTAATAATGACTGTCTAAGGCCTAAGGGAAGGTTTATGAGTATTTCGTTCTGCCCTGTTATTGAATCTGTTGTATTTTCTTTTCGGTTTGTCAAAACTAGGTTCTGCTTAGTAATAGAAATTTCAATTTAGCAGTTTACAGGAAATTACACTCAGAATATTTCTCCTCTGTGAAGGTCATTTTCTGGTTGGCAGTGAATGACCACATGGCTCCTCTTCCACCGTGCTGTGGGCACCTGTAGAAATATTTGAAGATATACCCCCCCTTTTTTGAGAGGTTTCCTTTTAGAAAAATATTTCAAGATTATAAAGACCTCTCCTCTGCTCTTGAAGCATTGCATTCTATCAGGAAGATAGGAAGTGTTCTTATCATGGGTCTTAATTTCTTAGCTTCTCCACCATTGGAAATAACTCCCTCTGTGAAACAAAAAATCTCCTTCTGTGAAACCTAAAAATCCATTGTCTTCTCAATAGCCTTCAACTGGAACTGCTGGGGGCTCTATTCTTGCAGGGTCAGTGTTCTCATTGGAGCATACTGTAGGAACCTATTTGTGAAAATATCCTGTGGTTTCCAAATAGTTGTAGGGGAGGGAATTTTTGGTCACTTATGCAATTTACAGAATTGAGGTCAACTGAGGATGTTAGGATAGTTCTGACGGAGGCTGTGAAGACAAAGGTAGGAGTAATACTCTCGATCTCTAAGCTCATTTCTTACTGCACATTGTTTGTGAGTCATTGGCTATGAAAACCAGAAGAGAGCCTCACATTTCAGTTTCTCTGTAAACACCTGTTCTTACTGTCATCCAACAAATTTAAAGTAATCGTGGTAGGTGGTGGATTACGTATGCATTTCTAGGACTTTTTGTGATGACAAGATAAAGCGTTTCTTTATTATATGATATGACACAACACGGCTCTCCACTCCCCTTCCCACCCTACTCCCCACCATCAACCTGGAACCAAACCATCAGAGAATTTAATCTATTTAAGTTTTCTTTGTTCACGTTGGATATGTTTCCGATTTGTTTCATGAACTTCTATGACCAATACTAAAAGTACTGATTTTATCAATCCAATTGTTGATGAATAAAAGCTGATTTTATTTGCTGGAACCAAAATTAACATAATAAACTCTGTCTTAACAGACTGAACCCCTCAGGAATTTACCAAACTGGCAGTTGCATTTATCCTCCACTAAATGTATGCACTAGGAACTGCAAAATAATAAGCATACCAATTTGCTTGGATTCTTAACTGTTTCAAGAGAAAGCTTCTCACAGGAGAATTGTGTGCTAGGTTATGAGATATGCCATACACTGTTGAAACACAGTGTAGTGACCATTTGGTTTCACTCTGATTTCTACATACTTTCAAGGATTCTTCTGACAGAAATACCCATCGCTCCAGTGTGCAAAGACCATGTGCAACTAATTGTCTTACTAGAAGTTGCAAATAATCTTTTACTTCTTTTTATTATTATATTATGTCAGTTGCCATACAGTACATCATTAGTTTTTGATGTAGTGTAATCTTTTACTTCTGATAGCTCTTGAATACCAGATGAAAACCCCATACCAGTTGCCTAAAATGGGTTTTTAGCTCAAGACTTTTTTTTTTGTGCCAGTTCTATTGGTGAGAGTTCATTTTTTAGCTGTGTCAATAGAATTTTGCACGAAATGAAAGATGTTTGCCTCTGTTAATTTCGTGCGTTCCATGGAGCTGAAATGTGCTGGCACCTGCTGAGTGAGATTTTTCTGGTCTGTGCTCTAACATTTTTTTTCCTAGTGCATGATCATTTATCCAGATTTTTGAGATCTAAAGCAGGTTAGTCTTTGATCTTGAACTTACCCTGAACTTCCCAGTGGTAGAACCAGGTCAGATTAGGGTAAATCTCAGCCCTCTAGACCTTCAGAAAGTAATCCTATTGGTAGCTTAATTTTCTTCATAACAAAAACATTTTTTAAAAATTTTAACTATTTTATTACTTGAAGATAGGTTATTTTGCTTCTGCCTTTCTAGAATGTTTGATATAATTAAATCTCTTTTCATGGACTCTGGTGGGCAGTAAAGCATCCATCTCAGCTTTTTGGAGATAGTTAGGGCTATTTGCTCGTCTCCTAAATGGTCCCAAACTACTACTTTTGAGCCCTTAAGTCTTTTATTTTTTTTAATTTTATATAATGTTCCTTTCTCATTTGTTGCTTTCATGGTATTACCTTGTCACAATGCCTAGTGAATAGTAGGTGCCCATTAAATATTTAATGAATAAATGGTTGTCAGTTTTCTATTGTAGTGTATCTGGTTACATACGTATGGTTATATTTTTTATATTTGTCCATTTGTAATTTGTTCAGGTTTTGGAAATCTAATAGCTGTGTATGTGACAAATTGATGTGCAAGTCAAGGCTTAACAGTGCATGAATGAGGATTTAACTCACCTGAGGAATAAAAAGTCATCAAGGGCTTGAACCTTGTGGCATCTGTTTTGACTGCCGAGAGGTCACTTTGAAAATGCTTCCTGATGTGGAACTGAGCTCTGAATCCACAGAATAGCGAGGTAGCTGAATTCCGGATAGGTGAGGTATTTCGTATTTAGCTTTCCTTCAGATGGTCATTACTAGCACCTAGGAGGACTGCCAGAGAATGATATATAAAAATCACTAGGCCATTACGGTGTTTGTGCTTATTTTAATTAGATTTCTTCTAGATTTTTTTTTTTAAGCTGTCCAGGGAGAAATGTGTCCCCTAATGTAATGTCTATTATGTAAAACTCAAGTGCATCTGAGGGTTTGGAAAGTGTAACGTTTACACTTACGGCCCTGTTTGACCGATGTGATGAGATTTAAGATCAATTAGAGAGGGGAGAAAGAACCGACTGCATTATTTTTAGGAGACTTAAAAAGATAATTTTTTTTCTTGCTGCCAAAGGGTTGACAGTTTGCTTTTTTGAATTTCGGTTGAGCTTTTAGAGTTTGCCGGTCAGATCCACTTCCGCCATTTATTGTGTCCTGGCTGGAAGTGTTGGGAGGACAAGAAAATTTCTCATTAGTGACATGTGGTGACACTTCACTTTATTGTGCACGGACGATTTTCTGACAGAGATAGATGACACGGTTCAAGTTTCCAAGAAAATATTATTCCATCATGGAATGGAGAAGTTCTGAAACAATCTTTCTGGTCTGCACACAGGCTGTAGGTGTGCCATGTCTGACAAACTGATATTGAAGCGTGGAGCCTCGAAACCAAAGATGTTTCCTTGTTCGTTTTGGATGTTGAAGGTTATAGGCATCTAACACATGAACAATGCCATGTTCTCATTGTTCACTACATAGTGAAACATGTAGGATACATGGTCCTGAGCGCAATCTCTTCATTCCTTTGGCGGTTTTTGATGCTGGATTCTTATTTTCCCAGCAAAAAGTATTTTTCTGGAGTGGAAAGGGCAAAATAATTGTCTCCGTATTCTTTAACACCAGCCCTCTTCTCAATTTGATTCCTCAAACTGGTGTGCAGGAGTCTGAGAACGGCATATTCCTAAGCAGTTAGGCACATCTCTTGGTGAAACCCTAACACTGAGAGCAGGCAGTCTCCTCACCCCCTTGCCAGCAGTGCCCAGTTTCTGTCTGGAGATAAAAGTCAGGGAGGGAAGATTTAGGCGAAGCCTGTCAGTGGCTTCTATCCTGCCAGCCCCANCAACTGTATTCTTTAACACCAGCCCTCTTCTCAATTTGATTCCTCAAACTGGTGTGCAGGAGTCTGAGAACGGCATATTCCTAAGCAGTTAGGCACATCTCTTGGTGAAACCCTAACACTGAGAGCAGGCAGTCTCCTCACCCCCTTGCCAGCAGTGCCCAGTTTCTGTCTGGAGATAAAAGTCAGGGAGGGAAGATTTAGGCGAAGCCTGTCAGTGGCTTCTATCCTGCCAGCCCCACGGTCTTGTGACCTAAGCTGGACCAATCAGAAAGCCTCTTAGGACTCCTAACTCGAACTCTGCAATGTAGCAGCTCAGAGTGGGAGTCGGTGGGGTATAAAGTGTGAGGACAGAAACTGTTGCTGCCAGTTTTAGCTGCGAAGAGAGAAGCCAGCCTGAAAATGAAGTGAGCCCTCCAAAAGGGTAGAGCTAAAAGAATCTCAAAGAAGTGTAAGCCAAGTTCTAAGCCTTTGAATTAACCCATCCCTGGAGCCTGCCTTATTTCCAGACTTGCCAGTATTATCACCCAATAGTTTGCTCTAATTATTCAGGATCACTGAGTTGAGTTTCCCATTGCTTGCAATCAAAAGATACTAACCGGTAAGGCTACACAATCAGCCATTTTTCTAAAAATCACTCGGTGCTGCTATAAAACTGCAAACCGTACACATGGAGAACAAGATCAAGATGGTTCTGATAGAGTCCGTGGTCAACACTGTGCTGGTAAACGGGTAGCAGCCTCTGGGGGCATGAGTGGGGGCCGGTGTGTAGCATTTGAGGATTTGATTTTCAGGGTGTAAACATTCTCACCATGGCCAATGTCAAGCTATAAACGTGATGCTGAATGTGGAATTTGGAAGCGATACTAACACCTGGATCTCACAAGCCTGCAAGAGTAACAGCTTGCGACTACCTCTATCCAGAAGCCGCTATTGTACATATAAGAAAACTAGGATCCGAAGGAGTCCGGAGGCTTTCCTAAAATGACACGGAGAAAGACCTGAGTCAAAATGCCTGTCCCCTGATTTCTGCAGTCTCATTCTTAATAAGCTGATGATCTGGTTTGATTACGTTTACACATGTAGCAGCTAATGCAAACACATTTATTCCTTTTAAACAGAAAGGCCCCTGGTTGTCTGCTTAAGACCAGAAAACTTATCCAAACTTAAAGTTAATATTTCAGGCTTTGCTATCCATTGGATGAAGAAGATACCCATTGTATCATAATGGAAGCGCCTACCACTCAGTTTACATGATCTCGACAGAACGGGCAGGGAAGAATTCCTCTTTCCATTTTATATATGAGGAAATTAAGGTTTAGAGAGGTAGAAACTTTCCAAGATCATATCTCCTAAGTAGTAAGGGGCAGAGTGGGAACTTGACCTGACTTCAAACTCATTTAGACTAAAGCCAATTGTCACTTGGTGTATTGTTCTGGAGAGATCATGTTTCCACTACATGCTCATGGGCTTTGGGGATTTTCCGTAACTTAGGAAACAATTGTAGGGAACAAATTAAAATGCCAAACAAAAATATAGACGGAAGCACATGTTGGAACAGGGCATGAACAGCTTTCTCATCCTCTCTGGGGTTCTGGTCATAGTTCTTAATTTCCTTGTCATGCAACCATCATGTCATCTTTGAGATCTGGTAGAGCTAACTTGGGGGGACTCACAAAAGAAGACCCGTGTCTTATCTCGAAGGCCTTTCTATAAAATGGACTGAGAAATATTCACTCACTTCTCGAAATGGAGTCATCGATGAGTAGTTAAAATGTAAAAAGCAAAAGGATTGCTTATTACAGATGTCAATAATTATAGTTAATAATGAGGCTGGTTAAGGAAAAGAATGCCGTTTGATCATCTCCTCCTTCTCGTATCAAACAGCGCTCCTATGATTTCTGTGGCTTTTCAGCGTGCTCTGCCTGCAGTATTCGCAGTGACTCTGTGGCTCTCAATAATGTGGTATGAATTATTTAAGTGGGATGGTTAGCATAATCTGTACTGCACCCTTAAGAATACGGGGGCAATTAAACACTGAGCTTGACCTACTGCCCTCTTTCGTAGGGCAAAGAAGGATCCACACAGCAGAGGTGATTGCAAAAATCAATTCTGTTCATTCTCCCTTTCTCTCCCCCTCTTCCTCCCTCTCTCCAGCTCCTTCTCCACATTGCACACACCCAATTTTTATCCTTCAAAACTGGTGGAAGATTGATTAACTTTGTTTCAGTCTACATGGCATTTAGACAGTCCGAATGAAAATTGAAAATGCTAGTCAGATAGTGTCTCCAAGTATATAAGCATCTGGATGGTTGGTGCCTCTACTGTGCCTCTAGCTCTTCTTGAAGTCCTGTAAAGACGACAATTGGCTTTAGGTAAGGAAAAAAATGACAGAAAATAATTAGCTCTAGTACAGTCGTACTGTGGAATGTCAGGCCGCTATATCCGAGGTGTTTGAAAATTGTGGTCCAATTTGCTATATTTGTAATAATTCTTACCCAATCATTCCATGTTGGATTCTCAAAGTGTGCAGCTAAACGAATTGCATGGGGTGCCCAAGGACATTGCAGTATTTCAAAAAGGCAACGAGAAATAGGACCCTTCTTGGTACAGGCTAACATGTCCAATTTCTCTCGGTTAGAAAATGGATACTGAAGGAATGCAGTTTGGTAAACAAAACCGTTTATAGGTAGAAATGCTTTGGAGATTTTTTCAAAGGAGAGTTGGGCTTCACGTGGGAACTTTTGGCCAAGAAATTTCCACAAGCCGTCCCTAACTGTTGGTCAGTTATTCCCCGGGCACCTAAGGAAGGGCGGTACAGTGGGGAGCGGCAGACAGCACTCACAGTGCTTCTACTCTAGCGAAGGAGAGGAAAAAATAGCTGTATGGATTAGATGAATGTTAGGAAACGAGCTTAGAAATAACCATTTTTGCTCCTAACCAAAAGGTATTTGAACACAGAAGACCCATCTACCTATAGTCTGTGATTTTTTTTTATAGGAAGCAAGAATGCAACATATCTATAGATAGCAAAAAGTACGTGTTTAACCAGTTTACAAATCCACCATCATTCATTTCTTTGAGCTAAAATGTTGAAGGTCTCAGGAAAAGATTGTATTTTCTCAGAGAACAGAGCAGTCGTGACAAAACCTTTAGAATTCTGCTCGAGTCTGCTGGATGAACAGCCAGTCACCTAGAACCGCTGTAGAACCAGGGCCTGGGGCGGAAACCCTGGAGGTGTGATACAGGAGGGCCTGGGGAGAGGAAGGAGCCCCCAAATGCACCCTGCCAAGTGAGGCCACCCCAGAGGGATCTGAGGAGTGTTGTTGAAATCTGCAGGCCTCGAGGCTGGAAGAGTTGCCGAAAGGAAGGAGGAGGTCTGTAGAGGGGGGCGGAGTGGCCCCACTACCGAAATCCAGTGGGGAGGCCTGCCTTCCCCAGCCGCAGACAACCGGGGCCCGGTGAGGCTCCGTTGGACCCGGCCGCGGAGAAGCACCCGTCTCCCCGCCAATGGTCGCAAAAGCGAAGCCAAGTTTATGAGATTTGCCTAAGGCCACGGAATCCATCCGTGTCACACCCGGGATTAAGATTCAAATCTTTCTGCCTTCCAGAAAGACAACTACTGTCACTCCCGATCATGTCCTATTTCTAAGTTCATTAGTTAACCTCTGGGTACTCAGCCAGTACGTCAAAGCATTTTAAATGGACAAGTCTAAAGCGACCGTCCTCTCGTCGCTGCCTCCTCTCCGAGCCCCTGCAAAGCCTCTGTGTTTCATACAGAGGCCAACTGCTCATCAGCAAGTTTCCCTGGGAGGCGGGAAGCCTCTCTCCTCTGATCAGAACATGCCTGTCACAGAGTGCCGGCGGCTACTGAGCGGTGCCTGCTCGAAAGGGCCGCTGCCCGAGCCTGGGAGTCCAAAAATCTGTCTTTTGGCAGGGGCTTAACTATTTGGCTGCTACTTCGGAAGGTCCATGCTGGTACCTCCCAGGAAGAGAGAACCCAGCTGGGAAGCTGCCAGTCGCAGGCAATCTTCTCCTTCATTTCAACTCAGCAAATATTTAATGCGTTCCTGCTGAGGGGTCCGGTCCTGTGGAGTCTGCAGCCCTCTGGGGGTCCACAATCATGACAGGGAGTCCAGACACGGAAGCAGGAGGCAGCCAGATGATACATGCGGGCTCCACGTAATTAAGAGCTCGGCAGTCGTGGCTGCAGGAATCAGGGATTGTTCAGGCCTCTCGATGGAGTGTGGCTCTTGCAAAAAAGACCACTGGCAGAAGTTAGCAGAGACCCGAAGAAAGTGTCCCTATCTCCCTGGGATCTCTCTGGCACTTAAAGACACAAGCCAAGTGTAAGACAACATCTGACCTCGGCCGAAGGGAGACCTCCTAAGAAGACTGGGACCCCTCTGATGCACGGGATTGTTCTCCAGACAGTCTCATGGGAGCACTACGCTGATGGGGATCCCTCTGTGGTCAAAGGCAAGCCAAGGGAGGCCCCGCAGCCCGGGCTGCTGTTAATAAACCCTCCATTCGGAAATCCTGGCTTGCCTCTGCTTCTTGCTGATTCGGGTACTTGCATGATTTCGTGGATACTTTTCAGCATTCGTGAGCACCCCCTGGTTGCCTGGCTCTCCAGTCCAGGCTTGGGTGGCAGTGAATGCCGAATTGAGGCGGCTGGTTGCTGTGCGTGACTGCTCCCTGTCTGGCAGTGCAACAGCATGGCGGAAGCTTCTGGCTCTGTGAAGTCCTGATGGTGCTTATAATGCAGTAAGATGGGGAGCTAGGAGAACACAGCGATACTTTGGGTTTGAGTCTGTGTTGTGTCAGCCTGGCTTTTTCACACTTTCGTCACGCCCTCGCTTCCTAGAAGAGACTTCCTGAGCTAGGTGACTGGCTTTTAGAAGACGTGTCCCAGCTCTAAATAATCATTAGTGACACAACTTGCCGAATGTCTTCCTCTTATAAAACAGTGATTCCCAGGAAGGCACTGAAATATGTGCCTTCTTTCTCATTGTGTCTTGCATGAACAGACTTGCATGAATTAAGTGCTTAATAAATAGCTATCAAAGGGATCGTATTAGTTTGCTAGTGCTGCCATAACAAAATGCCACGGCTAGGTGGCTTCAACAACTGAAATGTGTTTTATCACAACTCTGGAGGCTGAAGGGCCAAGATCAAGCTGTTGGCATGTTTGGCATCTCCTGAGGCCTCTGTCCTTGGCTTGTGGGTGGCTGCCTTATCACTATGTCCCCACATGGCCTTTTCCTCTGTGTGCCCATCTCTGGGGTGTGTGTGTGTGTGTGCGTGCGTGTGCACGCACGCAAATTTTCCTGTTCTCATGAGGATACCTGTGAGATGGATTAGGGCCCACCCTAATGGCCTCATTTTAACTTAATCACGTCTTTAAGGGCCCTATTTCCAATTACAGTCACATCCTATGGTACCGGAGGTTAGAGCTTCAACAGAGGAATTTGAGGAAGACCCAATTCAGACAGCAGGGACGAATGCCATAAACAGGATGAAGTATATCACAGAAAATTGGTTCATGTTGAAGTGGAGAAATTGGAGAATGTCCATAAATATTACATTAAAATGCCTTAAGGTTATTCCTTGTGATAATCTCACTCTCCCTCGCATGTTCCCTTGAACAGAAAGAGAGCGTGGCATTACAGCCAGCAGGCCAGGGGTGGTGTTCCAGCTGGGGCTAGCTCATAGATTATCTCTGTAACTTGGGACAAGCCATTCTATTTCCGGGCCCCGGTTCTTTAACAAGGAGGTTGGAATCATTGAGTCCCTCTGTGATTCTGTGGAAAGCAGACCAGAATGGAAAGACTCCTTCCGGCTATTCTGTTGGGCTAAGAGCAAAACCTTCAGTGATTCTCTTTCTCAAAGGCCTGTGGAAAGAAAGCAGGAACCCAAAGTCCATCCTGTCTTTTTCTAGTGGAATTCCAGTCACCCGCAAGTCAGAGTCTTGGAGAAGAAGAGGTCTACTGCCTCAGGATGGGTCCTAAATAGCAACTTTGAAGCCACTTTAAGCAACTTCCTGAATAGGAAAAAGCCTGCAAATGTTCCAAATGTCTATCTCTGTGACTGCGAACAGCTCTTTGCTGCCTTCCATCCGTTTCTTCCTGTGTTGGTGATGCTTGCCTTTGAGGAATGTGGTGGTTGAGGTAGCAGGAAAGGCTTTAGTTCTTCAACTGTAGTAGTTAAGCTTTAGTCCCCCTTCCAACCCTGCCCCAAAGTTCAGAGTCGGTAACTGGTACAACAATGTGAAGGATCTGTTCTACTTTCCGCCCTGTTCTACTGATGTTCCTATGTTTTTTGAGTGCTTAATTGGGACATTATCTTGACCAATGAAATGACAAGCTAGAAACACGTGGCATATTCTCCCTACCTGCACTGTAGTCCCCCAGCAAAATGCATAAGTGATTTCTTGTCACCCTCACCTACCTTGTCTCCTGGCAACAGTTGTTCCCGTGTCAGAACTTGCTAAGATGCTGCTGAGCGTACAGTCCTGGGACGATGAACAGATACGAGGGCTTCTAAAGCCTTTCATTAGTGCGGCGTGCTGGTCTAGAAGCCTGTCGTCTTGCTCACTGTACTCCACAGGCAGGGTCGTAGCTGCCTTTGTTTGGGTTTGCGGATGTTCTCACATTTTCATTTCCCGAAGAAATCACCCCTCGGAATCAACAATGACTTTCCAAATCCATAGCTTTGCCTTTCCAGTTAGTGCCTTCTCTTCATTTAGTCAGTCGCATAGAGCTACAGAAATAGGGATGCAGAAACGTTTGCAAATAATGGTGATTTCAGAAATTCAGGGCCATTTGCATTTCAGTCTGAGACAGCAGCTTCTGAAATAGGCCGAGTGAAGCTGGAAGAATCTTGCACACCCCCACCCGACAGAATGCCGCTCCTGTCTACTCGTGGATCGTGCAGTCAATTGACATTTTGTTGACTCTACTTCCCTTCAATCTCCCTTTCTATATAACTTCAATTCTCCTTCTGCTAGGATTTCCCGTTTCTAGTCCCAGTGGCTTTATACCTCAGCTCAGCCAATCTTTGAGAAACAATGTCGTGCATCTCTCTTATTTCTTTTCCATTCCATGTCCTACTTGATCCCTATCTTACCTGTGCAAACACAATTGGGATACTGCCATGATAAGAACCACCCTTTAGTCTCCATTACTGGGCCTAGGGATTCACAAAAGCTACCTGAGAGAGTTCAAACAGAAGTGATTCTGTGTCCTTATCCTTAATCTTGGAGAAAAAAGCAAAATCTTGATTTTTCTCTTAGTGAGAAAAAGCATCCCTAACCTGTTTCTTAATTCCCTCTAGATGATGTCTCCTCCCACCCCCACACTCTGACCTCATCAACCCCCTTCACCCCCTTCACCTCCTTCACCTCCCCTACCCACTGGGCGCCAGCCACACGGCCTCCTTTAGACCCTACAAACCTGCCAAGCTCTTTCTCATCTGGAAACCTTGGCACTTGTTTCTTCTTTCTGGCACATTCCTTCCCAATAGCTGTGGTGCATCCCCCTCACCAATCTGAGAAGCTCAGCGTGAGCTCACATGTTACCTCCTTGAAGAAATCTTCCCCGACCACCCCAGGTGCAAGGATGTCACCATCTCCACCCTTTCCCTCTCTTTCATTGTGACATTCTACTTTCTCCTTAACTTTCTTACTATCAAAGATAAGAGTCACATATGTTAGAGTTTGCTGTCATGGCCTCTTTTTTTTTTTTTCCTCCAGCTTCTTTACCTGTACCTGTCACAGATGAGATACTCAACAGGTATTTGTTGAATGAATAGATTTTGAAGAGGAGTGTAATGAAGGATGGACCGGAGAGGAAAATACATTAACGATCCACAAAAGGGAATCTGAAGAAATGGCTTTCTTGGTTCAGGGTTTAGCACTGAAGTTTGTAGTTCTTCAGAAGTGGCCGATCCTGATCCGTTTCTGAGAGGTGGCGTTGTCACAGCCAAACTGCTTCTGACAGCCCGTCCCCACGGGGTGCCCAGTGATGCCTGCCACCTGATCACAGCGTCTTCTCTCCTCTCTAGATTCTATCACTTCAGACTCGACACACTGAAAACATTATCGTTACTTCTGGCCCAGCAGCTCCGCTTACCTTCTCAACTACTTTGTCATTGCCTCTCACTGCCCATCTTCTCACCTCCCCAGAAGACAAAAAGCCAGATCTCACTGACACTTCTCCATCTTTTGTCCCTCATTCTCAGTAGATCAGAAATGTGTCGTGTTACTTTAAACGAAACAGTCATGTATTCGTTCAGCTCCTGCAATTATTCCTAGCAACTGTGCTAAGCCTATAAACAAACAGGACCCCCCCCCCCGCCGTCCCCCTGGAAGCTAGTCTCCCTTTTGTGTTTTAATTGGTTGAGAAAACAGTGTAGGAACGCCACTCTCTGGGGCCAGGCCCTCTTCACGTGGAGCTCCCTTTCTTCAGTGACAATGTCTTAGCCATATCTTGCATATTGTTGCCAAGCTTATCATCCAAGGCAGCAATCAACTCTTCTCCCTCCTCTTCAGGCAACTGAACTAATTCCATTTGGGATCTAGAGTTTTCTTATGCTGAGCTTTTGAAACTTCTTTAGTAATCTATCACTCTAATTTATTTCTCTGTTTCTCTAAGAATTCTTTCTCAGCCAAGCCATTTGCTTCACTTCCCTCTAAACTTGGTTCTTATTCCTATAATACCTGGCATAGAATTTAGATTTGGATGAAACCTTAAAAATTATCAGACCCAACTATTTCAGAGTATTAAAGAGAAAACAAGTTCCCTGGTTTAAAGTCAGAAAACTAGTCATAAAAATGACTCCCTGACTTTGGAGTCACTCTATCCAGCACATTTCCACTTGGGCTTGCGAGGTACATGTCCACGTGGCTAGTGTGTTAGCAGCGACTGTCGGAGCCCAAGTAAAATTCCCAACACAAGTGGGGACTGAAGAGGGAGGTTTTCTCCAGTGACCTGGGGGAAGAGGACGCTTGTAAGAAAGGGGAAAAGAGGAAGTAGGCTCAAGAGAGCCATGCTGGCAGACCTGAGTACCTTTGATCTCCTGCTCAGCCACATTCACCATGTGGCTCGTCAGAATAGGACACGCATTCTGAGCCACGAAATCGTTAGCAATCCATATCCTTGAGCTCATCTCAACACTGAAGGAAAAACACAAACCTGCATGCATGGCTGCTTTTCTCTTTCAATACGGGGCCTGGGTGTACGCTTCCTGGGGGGATAGCTGAGACCGGAGTTTGAAAGGCCAATCATTGTTGACTAAATGGTGCCTCCGTGGTAGTTCCAATATTCCAGTTAATGTTTCAGTTCTCCTCACATGAAACCTGATCAAAAAGCTTTAAAGCTGCTGGGCCCCTACCACTTGCAGCAGAAAACCTGGAGAGCCAGGGCCTCAGAAAGCAGGGCAGCATGTGACCACATTGACCGGCTGGGCAGGACCTCTTTTAATGAAAAGACAAGGAAGAGGCGCAATCCTCAAAATGCACTGTGTTGCACAGACCATGATTCATAAATGGTGTGTAAGGTAACTATCTGAACTGACAAAAAGGCCAGCAAAAAAATAAATAAAAGAAAGCAGGCTTTTCTTTTTCTTCTGTGTGTTTGAAACCTTCCCATTAAGAGAACACAATATGCACCTGCAAACACGATCAGCCTCATTAGGGAGAAAGAAAATTGTTTGAAATAAACCTCAAAGAGAAAGAAAAAAGCTGTCATTTTCTTTAAGGACACTATTATGTTCTTATTGACAAGACAAAAGAGTAATAAAGTTAAATTAGAGCAACTATAAGCTTGATAGTTGGGTTGGAGGAAAATAGAACAACCTTTGCTATTAAAAAAAAAAGAAAGAAAGAAAAAGAGTGGATGTTTTAATCAGCCTCTACTGAGCAATGACGACTGACCTTATCCCTCATTGAGACCATTCTTGAGTCTGTTCCGGGGGCAAAATTCTTACCTCACTGATACAATCTAGGAATTTTAAAACTAGAAGGGAGCTTGAAGAATCATTATGTTGGAATATCTTATAATGGGAAGGAGTGATGTCTAAAGCAGTGCAATGTCTTGCCCATGCTCACCCAGCTTTTGAATGTCAAGGTTACGTTCTAGAAATCAGCAGGAACTGAAACTTACTTTCCCCAAACATAGAATGCATTTAGTGGATCTTCCTGGGAAGGCATCATGCTGAAAAGAATTTCATGGAGATTGTTTTGAAATCAATGCAGAAGAATAGTTGGGGCTTCTGAGTATACCTGTGAAGTTCTTGAGAATTGAGGGTCCCAACATTCTTTTCCGTATCTGGACGAGCTATCGGGCAGTAGAGAAAATGGTGTCAGGAGAGCCCCATCTTTCCTCCCTGCTGTACCTTAGCGATAGTCAACACATTCTACCTTTAAGCTCTCCTGGTCGGATCGGAAGCAAGGCCTTCCTGGCCCATTTTCTGAAAAGAATGAAGCAGGACGACCCTGCTAGCCGTGAGCTGTGACACTCCAGCTCTGTGGTGGCGAGAGAGGCCAGACACCTAGGAAGTGACAAGCTCCCCTCATAATATACAGTAGGAGTTCGGAAAAAGAAAATGCAATAATTTCTTAAGTACTTTGGGCCATTTTCCTCTCCTGCTTCCCTCCCCGAGAAGTCTGGACACCTTTTTATTTGGAAAGGTGCATTGTGACATTTTCTATCATTCCCTCCACCTATTAATAGCTCTGGCTGCCCCAGGTGCTCATTTTCAAGACGCCCTCAGAGAAGGGGGACTTGTGGCAGCCGCTCTGCAGCTGACAGCTTTGGGGAAATGGCAGGTTTTAATTGATGTATTGTGGGCACCGTGCTTTCTCTATCTCTCTCTTTAGAAAAATGTGATGGGTTTAGTATCCTCCTAGGACCTATAGATTTTAATATGTCAATTATTCCCCTGTTATTGGAGCTAGTGTGTTTGTGGCTGACTGATGGTCTTCCAGGTACCTTTTTGTCTCTGTGTGACACTGTGCACCAGAGTCAACATCACCTGTCTCCCTTTGAATAACCTCTCTAGATAGGAAGCAGCCAGCAAGCCCTGTAAAGATCCACATCAAGACGGCAAGTCCTACAAATACTTCTCAAATGAGCTGCCTGCCATTGGTTAATAATTACAGTGAAATGAGATTGGAGAGCAAGGCTAGAAAGCAGCAATGTGAAGTGCCACAATTTTCCATTTTTAAATAGTCCTGGCAGCAGGTCCACTGAGGGAGACAACAGTCCCCAGGCCAGCACTTCCATGGGCATCGGCTGCAGAAGCCATCCCAATGATCCTGGCGTGTTGCCAGCGCTGTGAAGGCATCTGGGTATTTCCCCACAGTCTCAGAGAAGGCCGGCTCTGCCTTCATTCTGCCCGTGAAGCCACCGCCTCCGTGTCCACTTCTGTGCAGAGTTCCATCTTAAGCCTAAGCTGCTTCTCTCAATATCAAGTGTGTGTGTGTGTGTGTGTGTGTGTGTGTTTGGGGGGGGGTGCTTCGCGGTTGCTTAATTCCTCATTTTCCCTCTGCATTCTAATAGACCTTAAAAAAAAAATTGCTTCCTTGATATATAACTCACATACCATAGAATTCATCCATGAAAAGGCTACAGTTGTGACTTCTTGACAAATCCATGGGGTTCTACACCCATCAACATCCTCCATGTTTAGAACATTTCCATCATCCAGAAATGCCCTCTTGCCTGTTTGCTCTTAACCTCTGCCCCACTCTCAGCCCTAAGTGACCACTGATTGCTGTGCTTTTTATCTCTAGAGGCATGCCTTTTTTGGGCATTTCTTACCAGTGGAATTTGACAATATGTAGTATGGTGTTTGTCAAGTTCATCCAGCTTGTACGTGTATCAGTCATTCGTTCCTTTGTATTGCTGAAGAGTACTCCATTGACATGGGTATACCACATTTACTTTATCCACCAAGTGATGGATGTCTGGATTTTTTCCAGTTTGGGGCTATTATGATCTTAGGAACATACACATAAATTTCTTTGCTTGAACATATGTTTCTAAGTTCTTAGCTGCCACCTATTAGGTGCTAACATGCCCCCCAAATTATGCAAATCCCTTTCAATGCATTATTTTGAGACTTGACAACTGGTGCGACTGGAATTTTAATTGGGAAAACAAGGCTTTTAAAGAAACATCTCATTTGAATAAATGTTTCTGGGGCCAAAATTCAAGCCCAGGGTCTTTGCACTATGCCGGGTAGTCCCACTAACAGAACAGCAGGCATTTGTGTTGGGCTCCCACAGCAAGCTCATTGCCCCCCCCCCCAGCCATAACAAAAGTCCCGGGTGTGGCCACTTTAAATGGATTTGAGGTTTGCTGATCTGCCCTAGGATTCTTTCATGTAGAAATATTCTTTTCTAAATTACAGGAGCCCCAGAGGTCGCTTCCGACCCAATTTTCTCATTGATACATAGGTCAGTGCAAATGTATTCATTATCTGCTTTATGCTTAGCACTGGGGTAGGCACTGTGAGGATGCAAACAACCATGGTCCCCTGAGGGTAGTACGATGGAAAGACAAGACACACACACACACACACACACACACACACACACACACACACACGTCTAAATTACCTAGCACAGACTACGAATGGCCTGAGAGCTTTGATTATTTAAAAACCTGTGTTAATACCTGGACCACTTACAATTCACGTGGCACTTGCCTATTTCCTTTTTGAGTTATGTAGACACTGCGGAACTAAATTCCTCACGTAGCAAGCCGTAGCAATTAAGGAGCTACTGAGAAGATATTCTGTGAAAACATAAAAATGTTAACATCATTTAGGGCAGCTTACGTTTCATGCTTCCTGAGTAGTAACTGGGTAATCTAGTTTTCTCCAGAAATACATACCTACATTTCCTAAATCTTGAGGTGGCACCTCCAAGGTTCCAGGTACAGAGCACAAGGCATGCAGCCTCAGGGAGCAAGAGAGGGTTCCCCGACCTCCCAGAGCTCGTGCTCTTGAGGACAAGATGAATGCCCTGTGCTGAATGTTTTTGTCCCCTGCAATCCGTATGTTGAAGCCCCTATCCCCCATGTCATGGTATTTGGAGGTGAGGCCTTTGGGAGGTCATTAGGTTTGGATGAGGTAAGGAGTTGATAACGAACCCGCCATGATGGGATTAGTGACTGAGACCAGACCTCCGCGCTCTCCCCACCACAGAACGACACCGTGAGATGGTGTTCATCTACAAAGCAGGAAAGGGGCCTTCCTTAGAACACAACCATGCTGGCACCCTGACCTCCGACTTCTAGCCTCCAGAACTGTGAGAAATAAATGTTGGTTATTGAAGGCACCCAGTTTATGGTATTCTGGCAGCCAAAGCTGACCAAGACTGTGAGTAACAAATTCAGAAGTCATCGAAGTTGTGGAAAGAGCTATGAAAAAAAGAGGGTATCTCGAGGACTTTGATACGTCTGGCAGGGGCAGGAGGCAGTAGTCTCATGCCCAGATCTGCATCAAAACAAAACATAACTAGGGAAAACAAAAAAGTCAGAACACGACCCCTCAAGCCACTGTGTAGAGGAAGCATTAGCAGGGGGCAGGTGATATGTCCCAGTGACTTAGAATATGAGGCTGGCAGCAGAGATGGAAAGAAAGATACATTTAAAAACGTAAAGCCCTTCCTTCTGTGTCTTTTTTAAATATTCTGCAAATCTTCCGTAAAGATTGGCAATTTCTCTATCAAGCCCGGGTAACCTAATATATCAATTCTCCATTTTCCCTGCCCAACTTAGTGATAACATATCTTCCATTAACCTATGCTGAAAGAGCCATTTCTATTCTAAGAATCTATTTATGTTCTCCTATAACTTTCTTAAAGATATGCCTCTGGGCTGTAATACCTCGAGCTTATACCCAGCTGAAATGTGAATATTTGCCAAATTTTAGTAACATCTGTTGGGCCTTTTCTGAGTCATTTGATCATGGGAGCCTGGGGATGACTTCCCTGTGGGGTAAGAAAAATACCCTTCCTTTCATTTGAGGGGACTAAAGCTGAATTTGTTTTTTGGTTACTTGCCATCGATTTGGCCTTCAATGTCAACAGTAGCCTAAGACTTACATTTTCAATTATTTCATGAATTAGCAAAACAACAGGTAACCTCAGTTCTGAAATTTCTTCTAATGAGTGTATGTTCCTGTCCTTTTCTCTGCTTTTTATAATCTTAGGGAAGACACTGCTTTTATTTCAGCTCCTTTCTGTATATTTTCAGTCCTTTCCACAATTCTTTGGGAAGCTTCTCTAATTCTTGGTACTTTCCAGTTGTCAGAGACCTTTAGTTACGGGATCATTTTTACTTACAGGTTTCTAGGGTAAGAGTCTACTTTTACCTTTCATAGTCTTCGCATCGCATCAAACTGGCTTTTTGAAAATGTGCTGCCCGGTACTACGTCCCACTGAGACATTAGTTGTTCATTCTCCTTCCGATTGTCCGTCCTCATTAACAAAAATAATTCCCGTTGCTCTGTCTCCTGTTTTTCTTTAATTCTCTTCTCTCATAAAAAGGGTACATAAAATTCCACTAAGTTTCACTGACCTACATTCCAGGTGTTGATGTGTAAAGAAATTTCAATCTGTAAAGGCCGCTGGATTTTCATTTAAAAAAGAACAGTTCACATGTTTGTCTATATATCTTCATTTTTTAAAAGGAACCACATAGGGGCGCCTGGGTGGCACCGCGGTTAAGCGTCTGCCTTCGGCTCAGGGCGTGATCCTGGCGTTATGGGATCGAGACCCACATCAGGCTCCTCCGCTAGGAGCCTGCTTCTTCCTCTCCCGCTCCCCCTGCTTGTGTTCCCTCTCTCGCTGGCTGTCTCTATCTCTGTCGAGTAAATAAATAAAATCTTTAAAAAAAATAAAATAAAAGGAACCAAATAATGATATTGATTTCATTACATATCTATTGGAATAATTGAGTATCATTTTTACTGGAACACTAGAGAAATAGACAAAAGTGAAAACAATGTTCTTTAGGACAAACACCGTGGAAGGCATTACACTAAGAACTAATGGAAATTGATAAATTAGACCTAAATCCTGCCTCTAAAAGACTTACACTTGAGGAGGTTAGGGAGAAAAGATGTTCGCGTACCCATAATAAGATGAACTTAAGGAAGTAAAAATTCAAGGGAAAGAGGGTGCTTCTATGGCCTGAGTGGTTCCAGGAATCCTGTGCTGAGTCCTGTGACCCACATTGCTCAGGTCAGCATGAGAAGAGGAGAAGCACAGTTAAATCAGCCAAAGACTGTGCATTCACATTTGATTTCTATATTTTTGAATGAGTGTGTGTTTTTTACCCCAAATCTCTTATACTATGTATACAGTAGAACTTGACATCTGGCACTGGCTTGATCCCTACTACAGTGCCATTCAGATGAAATCAACATTGTAATAATCTCTCCTTTGCTTTGATCGGGTGTATTAGACTTTGTCAAAAGTAGTGGAGATTACTTTTTAAGCCGAAAAGGCATACAGGAGCTAATTGCAGTATTGGTTCATTATTCAGAAAGGAAGTTATTAGCCGACCTGGAGAATTCTAACAAAGGAAAAACAGAGCCAAGTGACAAGGAGAATTAAATGGCAAACTGGATATCAAGCCCCTAGCAGAGGAAGTGCTAGAATAGACACTCCGTGAATACAATTTTCCGCCGTCCTTCCCTGTTCCCACTCTATGACGATTTAGTCCTATTCTCTCGTGTGTTTCAGTTGGCGTTGATATAAACATGTGAGTTAGTGTTGTGGCCTCCAGGGCCATGCACAGTTAGGGTGTCCGATTTTCAGAGTCACCATGTTTCTACTTAAACTTGATATACTAAAGGATTTGGGATGAGTGTTGGCTTTGCGATCCTACAGTGGTTCTTTTCTTTTGACCTGAACTTTTTCCGAAATTTTGAGCCTGATTGTAAAGGGGATGAGTCCAAGTGTGGTACATGCCTGCTGGGATGATTGATAAACCATAGAGGCAGTTTATCAAAAATGGCCAATTGGAACTTTGAAAATATACTATAACATAGTAAAACACCTACACTTTGATTCTCTCTCGAGACCTTTGGGAGCTTCTTAAAATATTAAACACATTTAATAGCCTGGGGGCTTTTTGTTTTAAGTAAAAATGATGTGGGTGGCTGATTAAACATTATGGTAGATTCTAACTCCCTCCCCCCACCCCAAAATATGTCTGTACTGATATTGTGTTTTCAGGAGGGAGATAAAATTCCTCCTTTGATGGTATAGCTCCTTAGAAGGTTTCTGAGAACTTAAGATATAGTATTTTCTAATACCATTATATCCTATTTCATTTGTATATCAGGAAATATGCCTTTAGAAGGTCTTGGAGAAAATGTATAGAGTAAGACGATGGCATGTAACATCGGGGCACTTGACTTGAATATGATATAAGGAAAGCCTTCCCTAAAGAAGCGAACTGATTTATAGAAGGTCACCAGAGGAAGGGGTTGGGGGAGGGAGGGAGAGAAGTTGTATGTGTGGACTGGGGGGGAAAATCCTGTGTTCCAGGAACTGGAAGAAGGACAAGGTTGCTGGGGCAGGAGGGAGCAGGAAAGAGGAGTGAAACATGGTGAGAAGTGGACAGGAAGCAGATCCTACAAGGGTTCCTGGACCATCTGAAAGGGGTATGAATCTATCCTCAGAAAAATGGAAGTCAGCGAAGGATTTTTAAGAAGGGCATATAATGATCAGATTTGTTTTTAAAAGATCATTTTACCTGCCATGCAGATAAAGGATTAGAGGAGCGAGAGTGAAATTTAGAGAACCAACAGGAAGTTGTCAAATTGGGCAAGATGCCATGATGGCAGAAAACAACACGATGATTTGTCCTTGTCCCTCGGAAGCTTACAATCCAGTAAGGGAGTACATATATGTACACAGAACTATTATAGGGCAATATGTGATGTGTCATGAAATTCAGCAAGATCGAGTGAGAAAAGGAAGAGGTCACTTTTAGCAGAATCAGGGAAATATCTTCTTACATGTTGAGCAGGATCCAAAGTCTCGAGTGACCCGAGATTTGTCTTACTTTGGTTATTACTTGTTTGTTGTTATTTTTTAGTCACAACTGTTTTCAGGATAAGCAAATATTTTTAAAATAGCATTTCTACCTTAGCTGGTTTTGTTTCTTTAAAGCTACAAATGCACAAACATGTTATATTCAGGTTCCCATTATCTTTGTCAGGCAAGGTAGAAAGCAGTTTTTTATTAATTTCGTTTTAGGAAGGAATAAGTAAAATCCCGGTTTCTTGCTCCAGGTCATCTGTCAGTATAGTCGGGAAGGGCTTAGAGTTAAAGCTTCTCTTTTTGGAGACATATTGCTGCTGAGTCAACAGCTGGGATGCAGGGGCCCACACTAATGTCTATGCAAATGAGCAAAGACATGATGCCTTTATTCTCAGAAATCTAGAATGGATTGCAATTAGAAAGGCTTATGCATGGTTCTGCTATAGCTCTTGGGGTCCCTTCTTGAAACACCCTCTGGAACACAACTGTAAGCCTTTATCGCTGTCCACACCTACATATGGCTCAATTTTAATAGGATGACTCATCGACTGTTCTGATTGACTGTGGTGGAAAAGCTATTGGGCTCCACTGGTAAAGCTCTTTTGAAGAGAAATAGGCCAGGTGATACTGCTATCATGAGAAAGAAAACACTGGTTGGCCACACAGAGGTATTAGGCAAACATGAGCCCATGATTTCACATTGGTTCGACTCTTTGCTCCATCTTTTTGTGAGCTTGGGGAAGTCATTGAAGTTCTCTGAGTGTCTTTGGAAAAATAAGATAGTTAGGCTGACTGATCACTGAGGTGCTTTGCAAACTTAGTTCCAGGTGTAGATTTCCATCTCAGAGAGCTGTGATCTGATTTTTCAGAAGGTTCTTTAGCCTCAGGATACTGCCAAGTGTTTAGTTATATGGGTCTATACACAAGAGAGTGTCTCCTTCATACTGATGTCAGGGAAAAAAAAAACAAAAAAAAACCTCCTTTAGAGCTCTATTTGAAAACCATATTTTGGGCCAAGCAAATGAGAGGCTGGCTATTTGACTATGAATTTTGTATGTCCTGATTGTTTCTAAGATTGAAGAAATGGCATATCTGGCCTAAGAAATAGTCTCCTATAAGCTTGCATTCTTAGAACACAGCCAGAAAATTCTGTTCCATTTGACATGATGCAACTTAAGGGCACTGACAGATATGAAGCAAAGAAGGGTGATAAAGATGAAGAAAAATGTGACCATTGCCATATGAGGAAAAGTTGTTTAAAACTAGCTTGGCTTGGTCTTTACAAGACTTAAGGACACATTACAGCCATCTCAAATATTGTGAAGAACTATCAGCAGAAGAGAAATGAGACTTTCCTGGCTCTGCCTTTCCTGATAGACCTGGGGTAAATCGATTGAAATTGCAGGGAACTTAATTTGTGCTCAGTGTAGAGATGAAACTTCGGACAATAATACCTAACCAAGAATGGAATGGGCTCTAGTCTCCCTCGTGTGGGGAGGAATCAGGAAGAGACTGACTGATAATGATCGTGAAAGCAATGATGGAGGTGTTCTTGCATGTATTACCTCAATACTCAAAACAATGCTTTGGTCGACTCTGTTACCATTCCCATAGCACAGATCAGGGAACCAAGGCACAGTATGGTTAAGCCACTTGCCTAAAATGACCCAATGAGTAGCTGACAAAGCTGGGATTTGAACCCACTCGGTCCAGTTGTAGACTCTGCAGGCTTAACTGTGCTGCTGTATTGCCTCTGGGCATCACAGAGAGATGCTGTGGATGGGATTTCTGCCCGACTTTCCAGGGTGGTCTTTGAAGATTCCACCAATAGTAGTGCATTTTGCGGGGCCTCACCTAGGCAGATGAGTGGTGGCGCAAAGCACACGTACAGTTCCTACGCACGTGCCTAGTGTGTCATTCCGCTGTAGCTATGCACAGGCATCCGGTTGCCTTCCCTACACCATCTGGCATTGGGGTTCATTGTCTCTTGGGAGAATTTTTTTTTTTGTCTGAGATATTGATGTCATCTGTGTAATTCATTTCAGCAGCCATGCCGTGACATCTTTAAAAACAAAATCATGACAAATATCCAAAAACATTGCAAGAGAGAAAACTCTGCTTTCTGAGTAGAAGGGCTACAACTCGATCTTTCTTCCAAACATGATGGATAGCTGTTTGTTCTCTTCTCCATCAGAAATAGCACCTTGTGTGAATGTTGGAGAAAGATCTTGACTTCATCAGCCCTTTGCCCATTAGGAAACACAATGAGAAATGGGAAGTGCTTTCCAGTGCAGGGAAAGAGAATCCCTTTCGAACCTGATAGGATCTATCTAAAGGTAACTGACCAAGAAGGAGCGCTGACCCCGTTTCACATACAGGTGCTTTAAAATAATTTGACAACAGGTAGTTAAAACGTAAGTATGCCGGGCTGTCAATCACACTCCGTCCTTCTGGATTTTAACGCTTGTTTTACTTGAGGGAAGATGATATTTGAACATTTTATGGCATCCATCAACAAGAATGTGCACATGGTTTCAAATAAGGGTTTTCAGCCTTCTGAAACCAATTACTTCTGCCTAAGTGGAAATGCCGAAGCAGCGATGTGTCAGCAACTAAGAGAATAATTTAGAATAATAATAATAAATACACACAATGATGCTGTGAAACAACAGAGATTGTACACACATGCACACATGCACAAACCTTTTAAAGAGATATTTCAAAAAGTCTGTGTCAAACAATGTTAAGCCAGAGCGATGCAGAAATGTCAGACACATTACATGGGCAGGACGTGCGGTTGGCATTTGGCTGCCAGCGGGGGAGGCGTCCTCCCGCCACTAATTCCTCAGGAACCTCATGCTGAGTGTGTCTACAGGGAAGGGAGAAAAAAAGGGAGGAGGGGAGAGCAGATATTGCCTATTATGTTCTTCCTTCGCAGCTGGAGAAGGCCTCAGCTGTGTCGGGCTGGGACTGCTGGTGATTTTCTGTAGTTAGAGGGGAGCACAAAAGGAAGAACTTCCCTTTCCCAGCCTGTGCCAATGGTGAGCCAGCCTCTCCGGGTCACCCGTGCGGCCGGCACCACTGAACACCAGCCAGGCCGCCTCTCATGGAGACTCGTCGGCGCCTTACCTCAGCCTGTGAGTTTTGTCCATGGGAAGGTTGTGATGGAGTCTCTGGGTAAGGGTGACCGAGCTGCATGCAGCTGGGGCTTGATGAGGACCTTTCCTAATTGACAGAGTACGTGGAGCGTGTCCTGGGACCTTTCCATGAGTACCTAGGAAGAGGTGGGGGAGTTGGCGGTGACCCCGGTTTTGCTCCTCCGCAGAACCCAGAGTAGCCGTGGATCCTGGTCACGGAGGATAATTTCTACTTCCTAGCAGGCTGTCGATCTGAAATATTTTTCTGTTACCTTCATGATGGCTGCCAGGTATATCACCAGAAAAATATTCTGTGAAAATAGTTATAAAATGGGATTTATTAACTGTAAACATCTGTTAAGTCAAGCGTCTTGTGTCTGTGCCGAAATACTCCTTCAAGTTACTCTCTGTACATCTGTCACATTTTTTCACCCTTCAGAGACCTATTTGTGGTAGTTCTCTGCACACTGATTGGTTTTATCCTTGATTGTGGCTCTGTGTTAAGACGTTTTTAAAAATAGGCAAAAGGATGGGTGGAGAAATGATTCATTCTATTAATTGAACTTCAAAACGTGGCTTGTTCCCGTGACCTGTAGCTGATATTTAGTATGCTGAACAGATTTTTAAGAAACTCCTGGTGTCTTTGCTGCAGGTGGCTGGGTTTGTTGACAAATCTTCAGGTGCCCCATTTGCCTTCAAAGGGCATGCTGCTGTCACATCAATTTAAATGGAGTAATAATAATCCCTTGCATTTTAGGGTAGCTTAGGTTTTACGAAGTGCTTTTGCTTCTATTATCCAAAGTATTTGAATTGATCTTTTTTTTTTTCAGATCGAGCCTGTGTGATAGGGATTCATAGTTTCATGAGGTCCATTTTGTAAATGAGGAAGCCAAAGGCAAAGTACTCATGCAAGGTCATCAACTAGTAAGTGAACATGTTGGTATTTCAACCCACTCCACGTCTCAAGATTTTGTTTTCTTGGGCGTCTGACCTACGGGTGGTATAGACACAACCACACGAGAATAGGTTCCTACTTGCATATTGTTGATTACATACATTCGCCATTTTCCTTTTTTTGCCTCCTACCAGTTTGTTCTTCAGGCCACAGTAGGAACATTTGTGAAATAGAGCAAGTTCAAAATGAGCAGACCCTGCCTTTCTACAACACACGTACACCTACTTGGCCTGCTAGATTTAGGGGTCTTGAGGTGACGTGAATTTCCTCTCATTTAAGAAGAAAGTCATCAATAAACCCGAAAAAGGGTTAATATTACCTCTCGTGAGTCGAGACAAAGCGAAGGGATGGTTCTATAATGGCGTAGTTCCATTTAGACGTATTTGAGTAGTAGGGATGGGGGAGGCAGGGTAAAGATTGTAACAGCCTTTAAATGATCACACATCAGTTATCTCAGCCTTTGAGAACAAGTAAGTGTGTCCCCAGAAGCTAAGGAGGGCAGATGCCGTCATGAAGAGCCTGTGACATCTGTCTCTGCAGACAACAGACAACCTTAGACCTCCCTCAAGAATCAACCAGTGACCTTGAGAACCATCAAGAACCTAGGAGCAAACTTCAAAGGGTACTTAGATAAGCCTCAAATGATTCAGGAGAATATAGTTCTCTCTTCCCTGTCCCATCCCTCTTTTTCCAAGCAAGGCCTTCCCTCCCAACATCCGCATTCGGTGCCCAACCTCATGTGTCCATTGGTTCTTGATGAGAACACGGGCATGGAGCTTCAATGACACAGACTCCCATGAAAGCATGTGAGGCATCTCTTTCCAGGTTCACCTGGTATGCTGGGCAGTATACTTTCTGCATCAGAAAGACAGCAAGGGATTTTCTGTTACATTAATTCCTTTGCCGAGACACTTTTCATATCCTCCAGCCTTCTTTTTAGATCACTTAGCAATGTTCTGGTTACTTTCTAGAGAAGATAAATGCCCTCCCACCTCAGCTGTGGTCTACCTTCGTGCTTCCATCAAAACACGTGGGCAAAAGTGATGCAGAGAATCGCTGGAGTTTGAATTGTGGGGGCTCTGTCGTAGTCATTATTTTTTGAAGTTATTCTGAAAATCTCTTGAGAAATAGGTGGAGGGTGGATTCATAAAACCTTGAAATGTCAGAGCTGGAAGGCAGTGTAAATTACGTGTGGTCCAATTGTCTCATTATAATGATGAGAAATTGAGTCCCAGGGAGGTTGAGAATTGTCCCAGTTTATCATGAGAATGACATGTTACATATTTCCTATTTGTTCTTCATGTTGCCCTGAACCCTTTAAGACCTTGCTCTCTGTCCTGAAAAATGACCATGTGGGCTGCATCAGTGGCTGCCCTTGTCCTCTAGCTGCCAACCAGCTCACCCAATGGCAGGAGATCAGAGGGCAGAGGAAGAGGAGGCTGGGGCACCTATTACCAGCTTCCTCCTTGTCCTGATGCCAGATGCTGGCTATCTGCCTGTCCCGGAGACACATGCCTTCTCAGATAGCCTTCTCCAGTCAGTTCTATCTTTCTGGGTTCCTCCAGTCGCTCCCTCTCCTTGCCCCTGCAGGGCTACCAATGGCAATAACTTCTCTATTTTGCTAGCCCTGGAGCATTGTGCCATCCCTTCTGGCTTCCCAAACCCTGACCACAACTCTTTAAAAAGTACTCTTAATAAACTCTCCTCAAATTACCCAGTTTAGGTGCCATCTGCTTCCATGCTGTGACCTTGACTTGCCCAGCAACGTCTCCAGCTAAAACTACAGCCCCGCTGGTTCTCCATCTCCATAGCCCTACTGTACATCTCTTTACCACAAGGTTTTTACTATGCATAGCTTAATACTTTGCACAAGCACATCTTTTATAAATGTGTAATGCTTTTCATAGTGAATAGCAATAGGATGTAATACTTAAAAATATGGGTTCAAAGTCTTAGGTTCAAATCCTGGTTCTGCAACTTACAGTTGCTTAAGCTCTATGTGTCTCAGTATCCCCTTTCATAACCAAAAGGCCATGGTGAAGATAAAAAGACACAGTGCACTCATAGAACCTAACACAGACAAGTGCTCAGTAGTAAATGCTCATACATGCCCCACACATGACAAGTGTTCCGTAAACATTAACTTTTTTTTTTAAGATTTTTAAAAATGTACTGGGGAGAGAGAAAAAGAGAGAAAGAGAGTACAAGCAGGGGGAGCAGCAGAGGGAGAAGGAGAAGCAGCAGGGAGCCCAATGCAGGGCTTGATCCTGGGACCCTAGGATCATGAGGTGAACCAAAGGCAGACGCTTAACCAACTGAGCCACCCAGGTGCCCCTTTATAAATGTTAGCTTTTATTAGCATTTGCGATCTGTTAGGACTCCCATGCTATGCGTGGAAACATTTATTAGGACTCTGGTCCTGTAAATGGAAAAAAATTGCAAATTTCCCTGATCCTTGCATAGTGTCATAAAATTTCTTGAGGATAGAGTCATCGGTGCCCAAGACCTGAAGAGTGATGAGGAGGTGGGGAGGTGCAGATTTGTGAGGGATGCGAGGACAGATAGAACAGGAATGCAGTCAGCACTGTGATGGACAAGCCTGAATGTGCATGGGAGCCTTTGTTCTGCCTGAGAGGGACGTGAATCGGCAGGTCGGGGTCTGGTTCCTGGCTGGCTGACCAGGGAGGAGACCATGGAATGTGTTGCTTGAGATTACAGCCATGAGCCTGGATGTTCTTGCACCAATAATAAGATAGGGGCTAGTTTCCAGAAGTACTGACTAACCCCCACCTAGACACCGGATTTCTTTAGTTTCAGAGTGTAAAATAAAGCATTGTGTTCCTATTTTTAAAAAAAACTGTTTTTCATATACTTATTCTTCCTTTTGAATTATTGATGAATATTCAGAGATGTGAAATCAGTTATCCTCGAGCTTCGTTATCCTGGGGACTAGCCAGGGGTGTTTGGAGAGCAGAGCCGGAGCGTCCTCCACTACTGGTTCCCACAGAAAGTGTCACACAGCTCTTTGCTGATTACAACTCCACATGGTACATTTTAGCCTCAGTGGCTTTATTCTTTGTCTCCCCGAGGGTGTGGTAAATTGTGGCTTCTCTTACTTAGATCTAGTGCTTTTCTCTTGTCTTTAAATACAGCCCTGTGACATGCCTCCGAAAGAAAAAGAAATTAAGTCATCCCATCTCCTGTTGTTCAGGACAGTGACAACTCTCTGTTATTACTTGATGTCAGACAAGGAAAGAATTTAATACACTGTTGGAGGCCATGGGAACATACAAGGATGTCCATGGTGCTGGACAGTCTTCGTGAGTTAGACCTTGGTGCGAATATCCGAATGCAGGCAACCCAGGCTTCTCCCACTTGCTTCCTTTCTCCCTGTGTCTCTTTTACTTGAATCGTCATTTTGATGTCTGGCCCAGAAGGTAATTGCCCCTAGAGTCAACAGTAAATGAGCGTCGCACGCAGCTGGCTTCTCGTCACTCTGTCCACACTGCAGTGCCTGCCCCTCCACCCAAAAGTTACCATCAAATACCTCCATGACCCAGATGTCTAAGATAGAACTAAGATAGTGAGTGAATGC
Organism: Ailuropoda melanoleuca; assembly: GCF_002007445.2. Lineage (NCBI taxonomy): Eukaryota > Metazoa > Chordata > Mammalia > Carnivora > Ursidae > Ailuropoda > Ailuropoda melanoleuca. The sequence continues at coordinate 90,992,181 of NC_048220.1, read as the reverse complement.
ATCTTTCCTTCTACACTCTGTTTTACCTCTTTTAAGTCATTTTGAAAATGTACCCTCTCCATGAGCCCTATACTGAACATACGCTGTTGAAAAGTAAAAATCAGCCTTTCTCCCATCACCCCCCTCACTGTGAAACTCCCTTACCCTGTTATGATTTTTGTTTTACTTTTTTTTTTTCATGGCACTTAGGAGTTTCTAATCTGCTATGTAATGCTTTATTATGTTATTGTTTCTTTGCCCCACTAACACATAAGCTCCACCAGGGCAGGAAACCTGGTCTGTTTGTTCATTGATAGATCCCGTGGACCCACAATGATGCCTGGTATATGGCAGGCTCTCTGCCGGTATTTCGCACAATGAATAAAAATGTGTCCTAAAGAAATTTAGTGGCCTACATTTCTGCAAGAAATTTCTTAACTCCAGAAAAAGGCCCAGTGCTGTGTTTCTCCACTTTGAGGAATATAGCCTGCTATTAGGAAAACTCCTTGAAAATGCATTCTATGAAAATCACAGTATCAACGCAAAAGAAAAGTTTGTCTTTATAACTGATAAAAATCTTAGCTTTAGATTAACAAATTGGAAACTCAAGATTTTTTTTAAGATTGTATGTATTTGAGAGACAGATCACAAGCAGGGAGGAAGGCTAGAGGGAGAGCAGACTCCCCACTGAGCAGGGAGCCTGATGTGGGACTCAACCCCAGGACCCTGGGATCATGACCTGAGCTGAAGGCAGACACTTAAGTGACTGAGCCGATTCAGGTGCCTCGAAAACTCAAGATTAAAATCACTGAGTGGCACACGACCCGACCAATTCCTCTGCAGACAGCAGAGGACCATGGCCTAATGCAAAGAATCCTGTCCATCCTAGGACCCTTTAAGAAAACTGGACTTTCCCCCTTAGATTCCTGAGCTTCCCAACAGCTACTCCGAGCTCATGGCCTTGCCTTTCCCCCTCCCACCACTCCCCCTCCCACCTACAAGTATCTTACAGCCATTGGGCCAGGGACAGAAACACAGAGATAGCACCAGAAGGGCCACGTCCAGCAATATCACTGATTGGAAAAGTTTAATCACCTCGGAATCCTCAACGGGCTTGTACCAAGGAGCTAGGAGTGTCACAGGAACCCACTCCCCTGCTGGCAGGAATTATGCAGATACGGAAGGACTGCCTAACTTGGGGCTACCCTGAGGAACACGTTCTGGATTCTCAGATGGCTTTCTGGAAGAGAATCACAGTGACGAGTTCTCAGTCTCTCTGTCACGCTCACACACACGTGCACATGCATGTGCACACAGATCTAAGATACTCTACAAATGAGAGAACCATCTGACCAGCTCTTCAGGCAGAAAAAGATCCCCTCCTGCCACCTCCCCAGACACCCTTATTATACTCTTAAGTGGGAGTAAAACGCAAGAACTTAGCTGCATCTAAGCACGTTTTTTCATCTCCATATAGCTTTGGAGCTTCTTTATCAGGAGAAATTACGTGAAAGACGAAAAAGAATATGTAATGTCTATAACGGCCAGTCATGTTCCCAGAGAGTTGCTGGACTCCCTCTCCTCTTCCCTGCATCCATTTATTTTTCCTCTACGGGACCTCCTAGGACTTAAGTGCGTGCCCCAAAATGCAGAGTTCCGATTGTCACCATGCGATGCTGAGGTTAGGGATGGAAAGCCAATTTTAGATACTTCCTGCTATTGATCTCCCTTTATCAGAAAGGCTTTTGCTGTGCTGGTTCACTGCTGTGCTTAGGCAACGGTTTTTACGGATTTACTGCCACAATGTATTCAATCTGTTATAAAGTAGCATCAGCGTTCAGGGTGCCATTCTCCTTTCTTTGACCTAGTTTTAAAAACCTCCAACTAAAGGTGCCTTGTTAAGTTTACATAGAGTTTGCAAAGCGGTCAGAATTCTTCCTACCATTGCTACTGGAAGAATTACTGTAGGACTCCACATCTTACCCTCCAACAGCTGTTGTCTTTTGGTCTGAAGAATGACTGCCATATGAGAAATGCTTTACCAAAATCCAGCTGAAGTGTCAGAGATTTTTTGTTTCTTTCTCCCTTTATTCCTTTTCAATTATCGCTGATTATCTAACTTATAAATTCCAAATTTACGCTTTCTCTTGGGGCTGCCTTCTTGCAGAGCGATTCCAGAAACCAGGATGGAGGCCCTAAGTCAGACACTAGTAAATATTGGCACTCAATGTTGCAAAAGCGTGTATTCAACTCTCTCATCAAAGGCAGCCCGTGCAAAGCTCACTGCCTAGACAAAAATATGGTCCAAGCAAGTGAGTGCTTTAAAGGCTCTTATAAAAAGTACTTTTTGAGGTAGACTGGTTTGTGTCCCAGCCTGTCTGTTAGGTTGTTCTTATTTCTTACCTACCCAGACCATAGAAAGCACAAATTTTACCAACAAGCTTTTCCTGGTTCCCAAGTCTGTGCTGTTTTGTTCTTCACCTTCGATTCTTTATGCTGAGAGTTTGAAATTGCAGCCTTAAGCTCCCAAGCGATTGGCAAATGTCAAGTATCCCCAGGCATAGCAACCAGCTGAGATGGTGAGGCACTGCGTGCTGAACTGGGATTGTGTTATTATGACTATGCTTCTGGTGGGATGGGGAAGAGAAGAAAAGCAAGAAGGCAGATGACTTGCATGGGCACAAACTCCTTACCTTCAGTTGCTCAGCCGCGTCTCTCGATGACCATAGTCATGCTAACACCACATTTAGGGGCACTAACTCTTACCGCCGTGCCCTGAATAAATGGTGAACGGCAGTGGGTACTTCTAAATTTTCATTGATGTTAATGCCTAGAATTTTTCTCCTACATAGTATGAACTTCTTACTTTAACTCACCTGCTTACTTAAGACCTTGCCAACTCTCCAACTTGTTGAGCTTGATAAACAATAATTTACTGCCTCCTTCCCTCTTTTCTTTTCTTATTTCAACACTCTCATCCTTGTCGGGCAAAGAAGCCAATGAACAAGTGACAAACAACAGGTCATTCGTCAGGCCCTTCTTCCAGGAGAAGCCTCTTATTCGGTGAAAGTCAGAATTTCCAAGCCCCTCTTGCGGATGGTCTGCGTTGTGTCTCTTTATTTTGGCTTTCCGGCACGGGTATCTTTAGATAGAGTCCGGCCAAGAGGGAGATGCTGGAAAATTCCCAACATTCCAGCTCCAGCAAAAAGCAAACAATATATACTGCTGTGGTTAAAATCGAGGGACTGCTGAGTTGTCCTTCCCGTTCTTCCACCCTGATTTTATCCCACAAGCTGCTGTTTCTCAAGTCTCTGTCCAACTTTTACTTCTCCTGGGAAATTTTCGGTGACCCCCGCCCCACTGCCACCCACAGTTAAGTAAGGTTCCTCTTCCCTGCTCTCACGGCACCATCTGGTTTTTTCCATCACAGAGCTTCTTATATCCTATTTAAATTAATTTAGCAATTTAATTTAAATTGTCTAGATTGCCAGTTCTCCAAGGAACGAGATGCTGTCTTACTCACTGTCGGATCCCACCCGGCGAGGAGTAGCTTCTTGAGAAGTAAACCTCTGTTGGCTGTGGTTTCGTGAGCTTTGCGATCTGGAACCTGGAAACAGTGTGCTCTCTTTCCTTTGTGTTTCTGTCAGCCCACCGAGTCACACGTGGCAAATTTGCCTGCCTTTTTAGATCCAAAGAGAACACTTTTTTGGGTGGAACAGGGGCACTCGGAGACTATGGCATGAGGATTGCCTCTTTGCCCTCTTCATTCTATCACCCTCATGCAGAGAAGATGAGGGCCAAGATGCATATTTACGATCTCTGGATGAATGTGCCTTCTCTACCTGCCCGCGGGGAGCTCTCCCACGAGTCTCCCTTCCAGCAGCCGCACTTCTCTGCTCTGATGAATGGAGCTGACCGGGCAAATTGCTATGCTGATGAACCGCTCGGCTACCTGCGCACATGTTCCAGAGAGATCTCCAGGGATAAACCACATTTTAGAGAAGGATTCATCCACAGCCTGGGGTGAGCCTTTTAGCCCTTAGCTAGTCAAGTATGGCGGGCTAAGGAAGATGAAAGGACTATCGTATCAGTGCTCACTTTTTAGCAACCCGAGTGCCTGTCCTTGGGCTGGTGAGAAGCCTTACTGCATTTTTCACTTTTCTCAGAAAGTTATTCAAATTGAGACCTAGAGGTCTGGGTGTCACTGTGCTCATTGAAAGAGGGAAACCAAGAAGCTGAACTGAAAGCACTTAAAGGAAGGATGTATTACCTTAAAATATGCAGATGGAAAACTGACATTATTGTCAATGTCAGAAGTCACCTTTCTGAATAAACAGTCACCTCCAGGCAAATGTGGGGATGTGTTTCTTTCCGTTTACAAATGACTGAGTATGCAAATGCAGGGAGGTGGAGTGGAGCCCTGAATGCAGGGTTGTCTTCTTTCATCTATCCCTAATGAGGAACACGCAGGAATCTGTCAAGAAAGGCATCACAGGCTGATTTGTGCCTTCTGAATAGAGGGGATTTCAGTGGTAAATCTGCCAGCTGGTTTTGTGCCTGAGTATTACATCAGTCTCCTGTATGATCTTGCATCCTGTGTAAAATGCAATATTTTGGCCTAATGGGCAGGATTTGCAAGAGCTGGGAAGCCATAAATGAAAGTTTCTTGTTTCTAGAGAGCAAGTTAGAGCTTTTATATTATCTGCCGCAGAGCTCGGTGAATTTAAATGTATCTCTTGGGCTTTGGTAATATTCGTGTTAATGTCAAAATTGATCCCATTGTTATTGAGATGTGTGGGTTTTCAGGCCAAAGACACACAGTGCCTGTTGCCAGGGCTGATGAATATCTGCATGGGATATGTTCCTTCCAACCTTTTCCCAGAACTGAGTGAGGTTATCACTGGGGCCTGCTACCGAGTTCTGTTTGTGGGCCTGGATTTTTCTGTAATTCACTCATAAATGTAATTGACATTCACGGACTACCTATTGTGTGCCAGGCACTTTGCTTGACTCTGGGGACGTAACAGTGAGCAACAAGATCTGGGCTCTTCTCCCAGAGGATTTCTACATAAGTATGGAGATGAACAATAAAATACACAAGCAAAAAGATCGAAATTACACATTGATCCTAGTGCTATGTAGGGAAAGAGCAAGAAAAGAAGAGAGGGAATTATGGAGAGGAAAATCACTAGTTCTGTTGGTGATGAAACACTGTTTAAGCTGAAACAGAAAGGATGAGGCCAAGCCAGCCTTGGAAATAGAGGGAGAAAGAGCTTTCGAGACGAAGCAATTAGTATGTGCAAAGATCCTAACGTAGGGAAGAATCCGACATGTTTGAAAAATTAAATAGAGACGAGCATGTCTAGTGCAAAACAAAGAGGCAGAGTGGGAGGAGATGGAATTAAAGAGGTTTTTGCGGAGAACACATCATATAGGGCCTTGCAGGCCATGCTAAGGCATTGACTATTTTATCCTAAGTGCAGTTAGAAGCCGCAAAAGGGAGTGTTTGCATTCAGTTTCTATCTTTGAAAACTGTATGAAAAAAATATAACAAGTGTGGTAAGGTCGTAGAGAAATTGGAACCCTTATTATGTCTGTTAGGAAAGTAAGCTAGCATAGCTCTGGAGAAGACAGTGTGGTGGTTCCTCAAAAAAATCCAACATGGAATGACCATCTGATCCAGGGATTCCCCTTCTGAGTATATTCCCAAAAGAATGAAAGTAGGGACTCAGATATTTGGATGCCTGTGTTTTAGCAGCATTATACACAATAGCTGAAACGGGGAAATAAAACAATTATCCCTCGACAGAGGAATACATAAACAAAACGCAGCATATGCACACAATGAAATATTATTTAGCCTGAAAAAGGATGGAAATTCTGCCACATGCCTCAACACGGTGAACCTGGAAGATGTTCACGCTAAGTGAAATAAGCCAGATGCAAAAACAAATATTCCGTTCTTATGAGGTACCTAGAATACAAGTTCATAAGGACTGAAAGTAGAATGACGGTCGTCAGGAGCTGGGGGAAGCAGAAGGGGGCGTTAGTGTTTAATGGAGCCAGATTTCCATTTGGAAAAATGAGAAAGTTCTTAAAGATGGGTAGTGGTGATGGTCGCACAACTATGCGAATTTACATAATGCCACAAAACAGTACACTTAATGGTTAAAACGGGAAATACTATGTTCTATCTATTTTACCACAATAGAAGAGCTACCAAGAAAGCTCACACTATTTAATGCTAGACAGAAAGGAGGCAAGAGAACAGTAAGGCAGACAGATGGGAGGTCATTGTTGTAGTTCAGTATTAAGACAGTGGTGGGCTAGTGGCAATACAGACATGGAGGCTCTGTGGATCTGAGACCTACATTAAAGGGGAAAGCTACAGGATATTGACGGATAACATCACAGTTCTTTATAGTTAGAATACACTTGAAGCCTTTAGGCCACACTTATGGGGGTAAAGACTGGCAAAATCCCTTTGACTGGCAGATGTGTTTAAACTTGACATCTTGGTGCATGACAAGGAGAGCTTTATTTTTAAACTCTTCAGTAGTCTTGGATGGATATGGGAGCTATTGCTGTTGACATGTGAATATTTGCCTGCGCTGTCATATAGCGGTCATATGCTCTGTGTGAGCATGGCTTGTCTTTGTGATTTGCAGTGATAACTAGCGTGTGGCTAGAGTTGTTCATTCTCTTCCTTATTAGTAATGCACGTCTTCCATTAGCATATGCAACTAACTACTCCCTTTCCCCTGTGCGGTGTTGACATTCATTGTAATGATTTATTATCCAAGCTAAATAACCCTCAATATGAAACAACAAACATGCCTATGTTTGTGTTTTCCATTTGTTTTGTTTTCTCTTTCTTGCTTCCGCATAAGTAGGTAGTTCTTTATGTGATAATTACGTGGTACAGAAACAAGCAATTGGAAAGCCCACTAGAAAGGTTAAGAATGTTGATAAGGTTTATTTTTAAAAAACTGAAAATCCACCCAATTTTAGTGCCATCTCACACTACTGCCTTAGAATTTGAAAAATAACTAGATTATTAAGAAAATGTTTGTTATATAAGACTTAATGATCTATGGAAGGGGCCTATTTGGGCTTCTCGTGGAGCCTCCAAAGCCCACAGGAGTGTCGTCGTATTTGTTTGGGATGTTGCCAAAATGGTCTGAACCAAGAGGTTACAATATGGTAGAGAGTAGTGGCTGGGTCCAGAACTCCACAGTCCAGCTGCCTGAGATGTATCCCAGCAAAGCCACTGACTGGCTCTATGACCTTAGATGATTTACTTAAGCTCCCCAAACCTCACTGGCCTCATCTACAAAATGGGGACAATAGTTACACTTATCTCATGAGGTCCTTGTGACAAGTAGGATAATAAATGTAAAGCTTTTGGGGCGCCTGGGTGGCTCAGTCAGTTAAGCATCTGACTCTTGGTTTTGGCTCAGGTCATGATCTCAGGGCTGTGGGATGGAGCCCTGTGCCTGGGCTGTGCACTCAGTGCAGTCTCCTTCAGAGTCTTTCTCCCTTTCCCTCCCCCTCTGCCCCTCCCTGCTCACATGCACATGCTCGCCCTCTCTCTCGCTTTCTCTCAAATAAATAAAATTTTTTAAAAAAAGGCTCTTGGAACAATTCCTATCTTAGAAAAAGTGCTCAGTAAATGTTAGCTGTTATCATCAGTGAACCACAAATAATATTGCCATGAGAAAGACATTATGTATGAAAATAAATGTATGTAAAGGCATCGTATAGAGAGAGCGAGAGATACACTGAAGTCATTTTTGTGTGAACATGTATATATGACACTGAAATTAACAGGCAGAATGATGTATAGTTTATGGAGTGCTTGGTGCCCATGATAAATTTGGGTGTATATTTACCCTGTACAAATGAGATGAGAAATCTTAGTCCATAACAAGTTTGGTGTTTAACAAAGGCATATCCTCACCCCCTCTGGTCATTCTGTTTCTTACTAAATTTATATTGTCCATTTTAATCACTGTGTCTCCCCCCACCCCCGCCCCAATCATTATTTTGGACATGGGAGACTTTTCACTGGCTAATGACAATTCCCATATCTTCACATCACAGACAACTCATTACATTATATTTCACCCAGTTAAAGTTACCTTACCTGGCTTACTACGGCAGTTTCGTTTTCTAAAGAAAAAGAAGCACTAATTTTTTGTTGAGTTGCAGCTTTAAAACCTAAGCAGGTTATTCTTGCCGCAGGCTTTTCCCCAATAGAAAATTGTTATTGATGTTTTGTAAGTATCACATTCCATTCAAAGGTAAAAGGCTGCTTCCACTTGCCATTTTTCTAGTGATTTTTTTCTACCCTGTGTCTGCAAGTCAACACTCCTGGGCTCAATTAAAATATGTATTTAGCCACTGGATTTGCAGAGGGATGATCTAACTTGAATACTAATTCCTGAGCTACTGCCTATGAATACAAGGATGCCACACCTGGAGGGATGGCTTTCAAGACAATGGCCAGTGAGCCCAGGATGCCTGGCAATGATCACAGCTCAGTACAGGTGTACGTTGGATTCTGATGCATTTTGCAGCAAACAGTGTTGCTCATTAAAATCACAATCTGGTGGAGATCATGTCCACCTGAAAAATTCAAAGTCACCAAAACTGTGCCACTGCTTGCCTTCCTAGTGCATAGCAATCCCCTAGGACAGACATGAGATTTTCCCAACCTCTGCTCTTAAAACCTAACACAGAGCCTCATGATAGCAACTAATATTTATGGAGTTCTTACTACGTTTCAAGTCCTCAGCCCCTAGCTGGGAATGGAATGATGACCAAAGGCAGGCACAGCCCCTGCCTCAAACAGCTGCCACTCTAGGGACTAGGGAGGAGGTGATGTCATTATGGGAATCCCTGAAGCTTTCCTCTGAGGAAGGGCCGACTGAACAGAACAATGAAGGCTTAGTGACTAGGAAAGAACATCTCAGGCAAGAGAAGCAAGGTACTTTGGCATGTGACAAGTGGGCATGTGAGGGGTGAGCAACTGAGAGAAGTCCTGTGTGGCTGAAGCCAGGGGAAGCCAAGTCCAAAATAATTCTCGAGAAGTGATCAGGACGAGTTTACCTAGGATATGGTAGGAGTTTCGTCGTGACTTTTTAAACCAAGTCTAGTACAGCAGTGGGTGCTATGGATACTGTTTGCCTCATGTCTCGGCATGTTACAGCTTAAAGTGGTGAAATAATGTCATTCCTCAGCAAGGAAGTGGCAAGTGTCAGATTGAAACCCATAGCCTGAGCCTATGACCAATACGTTGTGCTTCTTCTCTAAGACACATGCCTCACATTTGCGAGGAGTTTGACTCGGTGTCGTCATCCATTGCCGATGTGGTCTTTGAGTAGAGTCTCTTACGACCGACAATGGTTTGGTTCGCATCACAAAAATCCATGCTAACTGCTGGCAGACTCAAGAGGGAACACGGATGAACTTTTACACGGCCATCGTCACCTTTACTCCAAATCTTAGGTCTCTAGGCCTCAGGCAGCGGCGTAGAAATGAGGGCTCCAATGTTTTTTGGTCACACTGGGCGGTGCCATGGCTGAGAGAGGATGGCGTAGCTTTTGCAGCTGGTACCAAGTTGTGATTCCAAAAGAATTTAAAGGGAGCAAAAGCAGTATTATATTTAAAATTGGTTTCAAGGTATTTAAGGAATAAAAATCATTCTTTGATCTTTAATAGAAGAGCGGAAAAGGAAAGGTAAGGGGGAGGGGAGGGGAAAGGAGAAACCCTGGTACATTATAAGCCCACTTCAGTCTGTCTGTCTGTGTCTTTCTCCAACTTTTGCTTTGAAGATGAAGGCTTGATACATAAGCCCAGCACTAAAGAAAATGCCCTTTTTTATGCACCAAAGCTTGGTAGTTGCTGCGGAAAGATACTTAGTGGCTCGTAATATTCACATAATCAGATTAGTTGTGAATCCCACCTCAGCAGAGGATGTCAGAATAACCCAATTCGTGCCTGCTTACCCTGTCTGTGTGAGCACTTCTTTCTCCCAATCATTTGATCCTTTCTGTCGGCCTCAGTGGGTGCTCTCAACAAGGCTACCCCAGCACCCCTGCGAAGTCAATTACCAGATGAGAAAAAAAGAAAAGGAGAAGATGTAAATGTTCGAAGAGGTGTAAAGTTTTGTTTTTGTGTCTGCTTTGTTTTATTTATTTATTCATTTATTTATTGTTTTCTTGGTAACAGTTAAAACAGCCTTGAGGCTCTCAACCTATGCTACTAAAATTTTGTTGGGCAGTTAACATCTCAATCCATGGACAACTGCCTCATGACCAATCCTCTCTGAGCTTTGAACATATGGCTATGTCTGATGGCTTCGCTGATTTCACCAGGGAGAGTTTTATAAGATCTCAATTTGAGGGAGCAGCGACTACACAGATGAGTGATACACTCCTGGAATTAATTATAGCTTGCCAAGTTTGAGGATTGATTCATTCTAAGCCCAGAGCCAAAAACTCATCTTAAAGCTGGCATGTTTTTTATTATCTGGGTCCAGCTCCCCTTACAGTCCCTCGAACCCACTGCCATTTGTACTCTGCTTTTAATAGTGGACTTTGTACTGGAAAAGTCCTTAGTTTCAAGTTCACTTTCGAATCATAAACTCCTAAATGTAGTGGGGGCCATACATTGCCAGGGACTGATAATTAAGAACGATTTTACCTTGCAACTCCAGGCTTCCTCTTTGCTGTGAAGGCTTCCTTTCTTCCTGAAATGAAAGTGGCATTTCAGCCATCTGGCATAGGCTGCTGTCAATAAAGGAATCCAATCACATTTACCCACATTATAATGCACGAATAATGAGCTTGGTCTTTATAAATAAATATGCGCTCCCTGGAATATAGGAGTGGCCTCCAGCCTTTTTGATCTTTCCTCAAATAATACTTGAACAAATAACATGTAAAAAAAACAACCTAATAATTTCTGGAATCTAATGGGAGAAAATAGCATGGATTACCGGTGATAGCTTCTTGTCAGTCTTGGAAATCTACCTAAAGGCTTGTCATTTGTCTGAGATTTTCTTCTCACCGGTGTCTCACAATCAGGACAGCTCACTTATGGGTTGATTAGTTGCTTTTTTTTTTCTTTTCTTTTCTTTTCTTTTAAGGCACCATGACCCTCTACTCTTCTGGAAGTAAATCCTAATGGGTGTTCTCCTAGCTTTCCGTGGGGAAATGGTACATAAGGCCAACTTCTCTCATTTGGTGTTAGGACTTTAAAGTCTGACGTTTTCAATTACCTACTAGACCTGGTATTTTCTTTGAATAAGATACTTGCCATGTATCAGACCCACTCTTCTATAGGTCCCAATACCAAAAGTGCCCTATTTATAATTTGCTTTGGGATAGATTGCCAGCATACCAAGTGTCCATGCTTCCCGTAGCCAGGCTTATATGTTAAATAGAATTAGTATCCTATCAACCAGAAGAACGAATAAAACTGTTCTCCATTTTCTATATGTTTAGCCAGTTGAAAACTACTCACAAGTCTTTTATTTCCGAAGCATATTTTACAGAGAAGAAGACTTCCTAAATACGATTTAATTTTTTCCTTCCCTTCAGAGAAAAAGGATTTAAAACTTTTTGCTTGTACCCTCCAGCAACGGCTCAGAATATCCCCACAGTGAGAAAAGATGCTGTATTGTTTCAGAGTCCAGATCTGCCTCTTGTGATAAAGAGATTTAAATCCTCACTATTCACCCTGTGCAAGCCAGTCTGAGCCATGGAATATATTGAAATGATAGAATGCTTTCAAGTTTAGCATTTTTTGTGTGTGCTCTATGGTTGGAAATTCTGTTGGAGAAATATGGTTAGACTATTTTGACAATTTTTAACCTGCTTAAATTGGATTTTTTAAAGTGCACAAATTGATGTTCTGCCTAGTTGGAGAATGTTTTAAAGATACCAAGACTTCAAAGAAAAACAGTGAGAGTAAATCAGATGCAAGCATCCCTGTATCCATCCTAGCAAAATTAGTTTAGGATTTCCTAGGGCAATGCTAAATTAGAATGATTCTCAGGCGTCAGGGCAAGCACCACTGGTAATCGTCTTTTTTTTTTTTTTTAATGGGGGGGGCAGTTGTTGGCTGAGCAAAAGAAAGATATTTTCACATCTTGTGGGAATCACTAAATGACATCAACTTCATAGACCTTTTTCAAGGACGCAGTTGGGAATTCTTAGTGTCCCTGCTACTGTCGTGGTGGATGGTATCGCTTTCTGGTCCATTGGAATTTGGGTGTCGGGTAGCCTTTCTTACCCTCCCTATTCTTCTCTGCCTTCCTTTTTGGTCATCAAATATCTTTCTCTTTCTTACTGCAGGAGAAATTAGGTCTCAAAAACAGCAACATGTATTAGCCACGATATCAGCTCCAGAAGCTGAAAGCATTTTTTAAAACGAAGCCAGAGAGATGGAGAGATCTCCTTGATAATAAAGCTTAGCTTTAATGCCAGCTCCATGCTGTTACAGCATATTACTAAACAGCAAGAAATGTGGCACAGATGTTGTGGCGGCCATATTTTACACCATCCAAAAGGTCATGTCGCTTGTTATTACATTCAGAATCAATATTAAGTGAGCGTTCCAAATTTCAGCTGTCAGTTGAATTTATTGCTGCAAACCAAAGCTGAAGGGTTCTCGACTGTGATTCAAGCAAGCTAACAAATTAACTAATCTAAGGGCATGCCTAGAAGAAGCAGGTGACCCACATGCCAACAGCAGAAGCTGGGTTCTTACAGAGCTGCGAGAAAGGCTGCCCCACTTGCCAATCAGAACAATTGCCACCTTGATATTTTAAAAAGAGAAGGATGGAAGGAAGGAAGGAAGGAGGTGTGCTTGATTCTCAGGTGGATGAGATATGATGAGGGCAGCTTCTGCAGATGAAGCGTGGTGTGTACGTATCTGTCTGACAGAGCTCGGGGTAGTTAGCACACCTTGGAGGTAACTTGACTTTGATTACCGAAAGTTCTGGGTGCCTAAGTTTACTCAATAGTCTTCTTTAGATGTAGTGGGAGAAACACCGACCCAGGTGTTCACTGGGCTATATTCTTCATCTTGCTACTTATCATCTCAGTAGCTGTATCAGGGACCATCTTTCTTAGTTGTAATCAGTTCTAGAAGTACAAAAATACCTTACAGATGGACATTCATTTAATTAGTACATGAACAGCCCTGGTTGTCCAATATGGCTTATGAAAGGGAATGCGGAAGTCACAATTTACGAGAAGAAACTCTAGGTAATGTCCAGTCACTGGATCAAGAGGGGTATACAAAGTCTCCGAAATGCCATGTCAATATATTCTGCACGGAATGGTGGGTGAGAAAATGGAGGACTGTCGGCTGCAGTCTGCAAGCCTGTGAGTCCATATATCCATGATTTTCTCTGAAATGACTCCTAAAACCTAAATGACTTCTAAAACCTATCTTTAACACCGTATGTCTGTGGTAGTCTCTCCAGTGCATCCAATGAGAGAACGAATGTTGCCCAGTTAGCAAGCGGTCCAGAGGACACGCTGGGGTTTCTGCCCAATTTGAGAGCTCCTAGGGTCTTCTTCCCAGGAAAAGGGAGCAGGATACCAGCTTGTGTGGTCCCTCGGCAGATGGAATTTCTATCCTGAGAATTTCCACCTCTTTCTGGAAACTCTCCTGAGATTTGGGATGCATTGGTGAGTTTCCAAACTGCTGGTAACTCAGAACTAGGTTTAACTAAAGCCCTCGGATGCATCCTTGACAAAAGTGGTTTCACTTTTGGATATTTTCTCTTATTCTGCCTTCTGTTACAAATGCAAGTAATGATTTTTAATTGACTTTACTAGGAGTGTTTAGGAAAAAAAAATCTGTAATTCTAGTAAATAAGTACTTCAGTCAAGGACTATTCATTATTCAAGATCCAATAAACGTTTTTTGAGTACCTACTCCGGGCACATTCTATGTTCAGTGCTGGGGATAAAAAGATAAACAAGACGTGGTCCCTATTCTCGGGGACTGGGAGAGAAACGGGTATATTGGAGTAAGGATAATGCAGTATAGCAGTATATGGTTTAAAACTCTGTTATCTTTTAAACCAGGGGATTTATTTCTAGGAATTTATCCAAAGAAACAGTGTTCAAATTTATGTTTAAATGTGTATTAGTTGTTTCCTGGTGACTGCCATCTAAGTAGACCCTCAGTGACTATGGAATAAATATAAAATATAAGAGCAGAAATGGGAAATTCTATATGTGCAACAGAGAATTGGTTAAATATAATATCTACAAGTTAAAGATTTTGAAGAAATTTTATATTTTGTAAGAATATTTAATGGCATAGAAAAGATTATCTAAATACATTGTTAAACAACAGCAGCTTACCAAGGAATGTATGTAGTATGTTCCTAGTTTTGTGAAAGCACTCACACACACACACACACACACACACACACACACACACCACACACCACACACCACACACAGAAGAGAAGCCTTTAGGGACACCTGGGGGCTCAACTGGTTAAGCCTCTGCCTTCGGCTAAGGTCATGATCCTTCGGTCCTGGGACCGAGTCCCACATTGGGCTCCCGGTTCAGCAGGGGTCTGCTTCTCCCTCTGCCTGTTGCTCCCCCTGCTTGTGCGCTCCTTCTCTCTCTCTCTGACAAACAAATAAATAAAGTATTTGAAAATAAATTAAATAAATAAACTAAAACCAAAAAGAAAGAGAAGTCTTTATATCCTACATGGATACACCTAGCCAAGTGATTGATGGTTTAACTAAAACAGTAGAGCAAAGAGTCGGGGGGAAAAAAAATCACTCCATACATAAGCTATAAATTTAAAATGTAGAAAAGTACTCCCCCCCCCATGGTCTTAAGGGGGAAGGCCAGGCTTTTTCTCAGAGTGTGGACCTGTTTCTTAAATAGACCACTCCCATCATTCAGCATGTATAATTCTTATTTGGGTTCTTCAAAATAAAGTGAAAATTAAAAGCCTTGTAAAGAAGTCTGAATCCTGACTCCTTCTAGATGTTTACATGTTCCCCATCAATTTTCTTCAGTTGTATCCATACTTAATTTGACAACATTGTTTGGAGCAATTTGCGTGCATGGAGTTTTTTTCAAAGCATGGAACTTAAGAAAACACTCTGCGTTAACACCATTTATAGGTTCATGCTATATTTAAAGGAATTGTGAAATTAGATTAAAATGCAAGTGGCATAAATAGGTTTGGGACAAACATAAGTTGCAGGCACAAAAGGGGAGAAAGTTATTATAGAACAGCCTACAAGCTGCATGCTCTGGATATGTTGGTACGTTTTACCGAGGGGAGAAGAGTATGGGCTAATCCAGCCAGTCCAATTCGAGCTCACTGGGGGAGCTCCAGGTTGGTGCATTAGTAGGGAGAGAGAGAAACTGAAAAAACAGATTCCACAATGTGAGTAGTGCATCTCTTTGGAAGCAGAAATTCCTTTTCTCCTTTTCTGTATTATCCAAACTCTTTACGAGGAGTAGGTGTACTTTCATAAGCAGACAGATGACTCATTAAATTAATTACTTTCTAATAAATATTAAAAATAAAAGATGAAATGCGCCCATGCTTATATGACATAAAGAGTTTGAGAGGTGATATGACAAGTTTGCTAGCAGCACTGTCTTTGTAGTTGGGCTCCCTGGCTTTGAATCTTAGCTCCGCCACTTTTTACATGTGCAACTTGGGAAGGCTCACTTGAAGCCCTCTCTAGTGCCCCCACTTTATTTTACTGCGACATAGAGATAGTAGTAATAGATTCCAACACCCAGGATTGCATGAGGATCAGATAAAGTGTACGAAGATATTAGAAGGGTGCTTGACATAGAGGAAGTGCTTAAACGTTAGCTTAGTCTGGTTTTAGTCTTCTTTTCCTATATTGTCAAGGGGTTTAATTTCTAAATTGTGAACCAAAGCTGAGCTTTGCATATCATTCAAGGGAAGAAGAAAGTAAGTGAATGATTGAGGGCATATGTGTGTTTGTCTTGATGTTGTAGGGTAGGGGTTGGTCCATGTGCCAAATCTGACCTACTGCCTATTATAAATAAATCTTTCCTGGAACCCAGCCACACTGTTCATTGACTTATTGTCTATGGCCCTTTTCACGCTCTAACAAACAGAGTTGAGTGGTTGTGGCACAGACCACATAGACAGTAGAAGCTAAAATATTTACTATCTGGCTTTTTATAGAAAAAGTTTGCCCACCCCTGCTGTAGGGAATCCATCGAGGGTGGTATCTTTGTAGGCTGGAGTAAAAAGAGAAGGCTTTGTGAGCTAGAACGGGGTGGGGGGATGAAGATACTCAGACGGGTGCCCATATCATGTGTGTGAGGAATCAGCTGAAACCAGTGTTTATGCGGAAGACCAGTGTTCAAAAGGAGAGAAAAAAGGTTCAGCTGAGTCGAGGAGGACCCACACGAAGATCTCTGTCCACAGCAACAAAGGTGTTTAGGCCTAGTGTGTTGGGCAACAGGGAGCCATTACAGGCTGTTAACCAGGACAAACATATGCAT
Source organism: Ailuropoda melanoleuca (assembly GCF_002007445.2). Taxonomy (NCBI): domain Eukaryota; kingdom Metazoa; phylum Chordata; class Mammalia; order Carnivora; family Ursidae; genus Ailuropoda; species Ailuropoda melanoleuca. The sequence goes on along the minus strand of NC_048220.1, from coordinate 90,975,651 downwards.
AATATGGCTCAAAGGAGATTATCTGCCCTTGGGGTATGTGCGGGGACTGCAGAAGGTAAACCTGTAATGGGAGAGTAAATAAGCACCTGTGAGGGTAACATGGTGGTGAGGAAATAGGGTCTCCACAAGAGTGGTGGTGGGAGGGAATAGAAAATTAAGTTTCACGTAGTTCTTTAATCCTTATAAGAACTCTCTCCCCCATTCCCACAAAGAAAACACTGTGGGTTTCTTCTCAAGCAATAGGCTCAGTAGTATACAGTGAACAGCAGAATTTATCAACCTTAGCAGAAAAGCACAGTCTTTCCTACAAGAGGAATTAAAATAATAATTCCAAAATGGGTTACTTAATCTAGATAAAAACCTAGATTAGGCTCACCATGCCTTTATTTAAAAGTCACATATACGTATGTGTGTAGGCTGCCCAAGCCCTAGTCCAGGGAAACAACATGAACACCATCTTATTTCATGTAAATTCTGTGGCGGCAAGATCCGGGTGCTTACCTGGCCAGGTATCAACGTCTAATCTGACTTGCACTTAGCCCTCAGCCAAGGGTTTCAACAGCGTTAGCATGTATCAGGCTGTCACCCAGAGCTTAGGGTATCTTTAGAGTCCTTTATTGTACAGAATATCATAGTGGTAATGAGGTGGAAAGAAGAACGTTTCCATCCTAAACGTAAAGTGAAAAGAACGCATCCTGCGTGCAGCCTTTGAAATGCCGAGTAGACCCGCGGAGGTAGGCGGCAGCACGGCCTGCTGGCTGGAGGGGGGTTTGTGCCCCATCTCAGAGGTCCTCTGGTAATTAATTACAAAGGCTTCACTGACAAAAAGTCTTTAGCGACTCAGAACCAAGAAACAGCCCAAGGGGAGAGATGATGATAGAGGAAATATTCACTGCCCTACCAAGAACCTCTCTAGAATTCAATAGGGGGGTGGGGCAAGAGAGGTGGACATGATCCCCAGTTACCCCGACTATACATGTGGGATCTCAAGTGCGCCTTCTTGGTATCCACAAATTCCCAAGATTGGGTGGGCACTGGAGGTGCAATCTCTTCTGAAAAGTGAGAACGGATGACTTCCTATTGTCCTATATATAGCGACTTTACTAGGACCCTCTCTTCTGTTGTAGTCCTGGTACCAGGAGACTTAAAACAACATAAAGTAGGGCAAAATTACTCAAATATGTGAGTTTCAGAGGTGTATTAGTCGTTACCCTCCTCTTGATGTTGGAGTCAGGTAACACACTAGGACAAATGTGGCTTAGAGAGATAGGCGTTCTGGAATGCTTTATAAGGCCTGGCACTAAAGGATCTTCTACAGTTGCTGCTCACAAAATGTGCTCTGCTTCCAGCACAGCTCTCTAGAAGGCCACATCCACCTGGAACGGGGGCCGCGGGGGAGGGAGGGAGAAAGGAAGGAAACACAGCCGCCCTTATACTTTGCCGTGGAAGGTTGTGAGCCACCTGGCAGTGTTCCAGAGAGGCTGGGACCAAGCTCTGGGAAGCCACAGACCATCTCAAATATCCCAAATTTATGGAGATAAGGGAGAATTTCCCAAATCCTGAGGCAAGTATCAGGGGTGATACTCCTGGGGATAGCTGGGTCACACGCTTGGCATTGAGTACATTGAATCCCATCGCAAGAGCAGTGTTTCGTGTTTACGCTCTTAGAATCTCCTTCATTATCTCAAGGAGAAAACTTCCATTTGATACTAGTATGACTTCATAATAGAGCTGATCCTTATTATTCATGGATTTCATATGTGTCTATTTGCATCCTCACTAAGAAGTATCGGTGATCCCCAAATCAGTACTCAGGCACTTGGATCATTATTCAAGGACACGTGCAGAACAGTGAAAGCTCGGAGTCCCCACTCTGCCTTCTTGTTGCAATTCTCATGAAGTTAAAGAGTATCCTTTGATGGTCCCTTCAGTGCCAGGTTTTCCTCATTTTTGTGCTTTTTGTTGGTAATCCTGCTGCTTAAAATGGCTCTTGAGTGCAGTGTTGGAGGGCTATCTAGCGATCCAAAGTGAAAGAAGCCTGGGATGTGCCTTATGGAGAAAGTCTGTGAGGCAGGCCTTGTTCAGGCAGGAGTTACAGTGCTGTTGACCATGAGTTCAATGTTAATGAATTAACACTCTCTATTAAATAAGATGTTTTGAGGCAGAAGCACACATAAAAAAACAAAGCTATTTATTTTTTATTTATTTATTCGACAGAGATAGAGACAGCCAGCGAGAGAGGGAACACAAGCAGGGGGAGTGGGAGAGGAAGAAGCAGGCTCATAGCGGAGGAGCCCGATGTGGGGCTCGATCCCAGAACGCCGGGATCACGCCCTGAGCCGAAGGCAGATGCTTAACCGCTCTGCCACCCAGGCGCCCCAACAAAGCTATTTATTGACAGGTTGATGGAAATCTGGTGACCAGAGGCTCCCTAGGAACCTAACCCTGTATTTCCTGTAAGACGAATGGTTCAGCATTTCCTAGTCCGGTGTTCATGGTGACTTTATAAAACCTAACGATCACAAATCATGACAATTGTACTTATAATTAGCTGGCAATAGCATTTCATATGACTTTGTAAACACTTCTGTTTCCACTTGTTTTTCATACCCTATATTTGTTTTTGCTGTTACCTTCTATTTATGACATAAATACTATCGTAAATTTTCCATGTGCTATGAAGTAGAGATACAGGGTTTTTTTCTCAGATAAATTTAAGGGAAATAACTGAATTAATTTAAAGAAGAAATACTCAGTAAATGATACTATGTACTAGGAAATATGGTAGTAAATATACACCCAGAAACAAGACGTGAAGGAGGCAGGCACAAAAGAAGTTCTGGGACCCTAGAGTTGGAGAAAGCATTGGTTCTTCACCTTTCCTACTTACTGCCTTCTCCTAGTTCAGTTCTATAGCAGGCAGCAGGTTGAACAGAGGTACTGGGACAAGGCTCCCTGGGGATGCAGAGAGTAAATGAAAAGGACTGCGTAAGCGCGTGGCCAGTCTAAACTCAAGTTGAGGCTTCAACCGTCTCAGCAGAGTTTATGAAGATCATAGATGAGAAGTTTCCTGTATTGGTTCTAAGTTTTCTTATAATTAATAGCGGGCTTCTGAATTAACTGTTAATAATACAGTTCACCAGGCTTGGCCTTTAAAACATGAATTGGCCAACGGCCCAAACAAGCTGGTTCTCCCACGTGCAGCCCTGGGAAGGGAGTAAGCTCACACCACACCTTAGTAAGACATTGAGATCATTTCCAAGTTCAGCTCTTTGCAGCACACTGTTGTGTGACTTGCTTTATCGTAAATGCAAGAGAAAGGAGGCTTTGGGCACTTGGAGCAAAAGATGTAAAAACAAAAAAAGTACAAGGGAGCAGTCAAACTGAAATGAGAGCAATTAAAGAGACAAAAAGTCCCCTTAGCTGCCTTTTGGGTACTTTTTTGATCTTTTCACCAAGGAATTAGTAGCTTTTAATTTTCCCCACCTCAGCTTAAAATACTGCTGGCGGAAAAGAAATGAACATTATGGGAAGGCTGCTTTGGATTAAAAAGCGAATGTAGGTGAGTCAATCAAGCGGCTCAGAATCCATGAACACAGGGTCTGCTCACCGAGCTTGCTGGCCAGCTTTGTGCTGGACAACGGAAGTCCCCAGTACAGAAGCGCTTGTCTTCACCGTATTTCTAATCAGATGCATGTCTGCACTTGGCTTGACTTTTCTTAGCATCATTGGACCTGCAGCTTCTGCCGCTTCATAGGGGGAAGGGGATTGCTTAATTTTCAAAGCAAGTAGAAGGACAGTGCTTTTGAAATTGAACGTAAGCTCGGGTTCTGTGCGCGCCACGGAAGATGAAACATCGATCAGCTCCAACTACAAACAGGAGGGGTTTTTTTCTCCCCCCTCTCCCTCTCTCCTGTTTTTCCTCATTCCCCCAGGGTCGTTCTGTTCACCAGCATCAACCTGGGTCAGCTCATCCGGGAAGTCCAAGAGACGGGTCACTTTAGTCTGGGAGATGGTGCGGACCAGGCCTGGGGCTGTGCAGGGCGAGAGTGAGACGGGTCTGCGGATGACCACCGCGTGCTGCAGGGCAGGCCCACGCGGCGCAAGCAGCAGCTCGCACCGCCGGGAGCCAGAGCACATCATTTCAGAAGGAAGGGTTTCTGAACTCCAGTTTAACAAGCCCTCCACAGCTCCACTTCCAATCCCCGGGAAACTCATTAATGCGGTCGGATGCCATGGCAGCGTGTGCTGAAGAGAGACAGGAAGCCCAGCCGCTCTCCAGCCCACCAATGCCAAGGCGGCTCGTCCATGCATTAGCCCAGCCTCTTCCTCTGCGCTGACCTGACAGAGATGCTTCCGGCCTTCTGAGAACTAGCGCGGGCATGGTTCCAATCCACCCTGTAGTTTCTAACGTTACAAAAAGGTCAGCCAACATATGAAGGGTTGGTTTTTTGTTTTTTGTTTTTTGTTTGTTTGTTTGTTTTGCCTAACCAGCAGATCCCCTGGCCCTGGTGAGAAATCACACAGATTGAGCAAGGCCGTGGTCAGGCTAGTGGGTGAAGTTATATATTTGACATATAATGAATATTCCTGTGAGTGAATGGGGAAGAGGAAGGGATTCAGGGACTTCTGAGAGTAAGGGAGTAAAGCACAAGGTGAAGTTAACTGGCCCATAGATTATAACTTTGAAGAGTTTTTACAACCAAATTCAGGGTTAATTTAATTAGAGAACAGTCGACCAGAAGCTCAATAGTGTCATAGTGAGAACAATAATTGTAAGAATGGACGTCAGAATTACAGTCTACTTCAAATTCTGGCTCCGTCGCTTCTTAACTTTGTGCCTTTGGACAAAATTATGTAATCCCCGAAGCCTCAGTTTCTCCTTCTGTAAAATGGGGGTGGGGGAGATAATGACAACCTAAAAGGTTTATTGTTCTGGGGGGCCTTGTTATGGTAAAGAGATAAATAAAACGATGTGTGAGTATGATTGACACAGAGCCTCGCCTGTGGAATGCAGTGGAAGTTCAGGGCTTGCTGCTTCCTGTCCTCCCCCTCCTCCTCTTTTTTTTCCCCTTCTCTTCCTGTAGTTAGATCATTTGAAGCGGGAATTGTGGTTTTCACAGAAATCACTCACCCTTCCATTTTAGGCTAAATCATATCCTAAAGTAATGCGAACTTGAAACAGTGATCACGGGTATGGTCATTTGCCAAAGGTTGGCATGGTTCCTGTCTTCCAGGAGTTTATATTCCTAGTACCCTCTGCTTACCAGCTTTCAACCTTCTCCAGCATGAGCAGTTAGGTGAGTTTTGGGTGCCAGAGAAATAGAAAACTATGTTTTCCTCTCAGCCAACCAGTGAATAGAAGATTGCACACATTTGCATTTGTCACTGTAATTCTTTTGTTCCAAAAAGGGGTGAAAAGGTCAAAAGGGATGTCATACATTGGAAGGAAATATCAAAATGTGTACCAGTTTCTCTTTAGAACATCACACCGAATTGAGAGTTTATGTTATTTGGGTTTCAATTCAAGGTAAAGAACCTAAAATACCAGGGACAAAGGATTTGTGACTCCTCCTCCATCTATTCGACTCCAAACTATTTCAATAAATCTGGGACTTCATCTGTATCCTGTTAAATTAAGATTTTTCCGTTTTGAAGGAAATAGTACCAAATTGATAAAGTCTTTTGAATTATTCTCTCTAAATATACTTAATCTTCATTAATGCATCCCTGCATGGTATTTTGAGCTAATCTGAACGAACAGGAAAAATGTTCACATATCTAATTCTTAAAAAAGACAGCATTTCTTCCCCCCCCCACCCCCCAACTATATAGTCTGCCAAGGAATGTGTGTATAGAGATTTTCTGTATGTTCAGAGTTTTTCTCTCCGGTCTCCTGGTCTCCTGTCTCAGCCCACCCTCATCTCTGGATATCATGTGATATGGTTTAATGTGGTCACTGAATTTTCTGTATCTTTCCTAATTTTCCTCAGTGCCATGGTAAAATAAATCAACTATTCCTTAACATGCACTTCATGTGGGGAAGTCGTTGAGGGTAGCTCCTTTCTTTCCTTTTGTTTTTCCTTGCTGCTGTGGCTATTGAAACAATGTGCATTTCAATTCCTGGGCTCCTGGATTCAGACCTAGAGAGTAGCTAACACACAATTGATTTCCAGCCCTGCAGGAAAAGGGGAAGCAGTAGAGAAGGCAGATGGATTGATTGCTGAGACACAGGCCCTGTGGGATGCTTCTGTATCCTCCCCGTCTTGAATGTATGAACAGTCCTCTCATCAATAGGAAAATCCCCAGGAGAGTCACTTCATAGGGTTCAAATAGAAGTTTAATTGGCAGGTGTGCTACCCCGGGTCATCCCTCTTCAGGTAGGTCCCGCCATAATAAACTGCCAAACTTACAAATTCAAACAAGAGAAACAGGCAAATCCAAGGTGGAAATGTCAAATGGTGGTCCTGAAAGAGCATTAGTCAAGGGATTGCAAACCCAAATATCTACGAGTACCAGGCAGGCAGATGTGAGACAGTAAATGCTACAGCACTGCTATTTTGGCCTCAGCAAAACACCTGCCTACTTACTTTCTTAAAAGGCACGCTAGGGGGGCGCCCGGGTAGCTCAGGCTGGTAAGCATCCAATTCTTGATTTCGGCTCAGCTCATGATCTCAGGGTGGTGAGATCAAGCCGTGCATGGGGCACCACACTCAGTGTGGAACCGCTTGGATATCTCTCTCCCTCTGCCCCTTACTCCTGCGTGCTCTCTCTCTCTTTATCTCTCAAATAAATAAATCTTTAGAATAATTTTTTTTTAAAAGGCATGCTAGGGGTAAGGGACATATAATAGCCAAACAAAACATATTCGTGGGTCATCTTGGCCCACAGACTACCATTTGTGACGCCTGAATTAGTGTCACTCATTTCACAGAAGAGAAAACATAGAATGTGGCAAGTGAAACCCCTTACCCAATGTGTCACACTCAAAATTTTCTAAATTCATTTTTTTTTCTGTCCCTGATGCCATGACTGAATGCCATGTTTAAAGTTCAAATTGTAGCGTGGAGAACTAGCCCCTAGCCCCTCAGATCTAAGCTCTCTGGAATGCTCTTGCTTACATCATTACACAGAATAATCTCCCTTAAAAATGACAGCAATGGAACTTCACCGGGCTTCAGCAAAAATTAAAGGGAAATGCGTTGCCTCATACAACAGGGAAATTCCAATTAAAGGCATGGCTGGATCCAGTCTGCTTAAATCGCTTAAGACACACTCTCTCCATCTCTTGATTCTTCTCTTTTTTTCTGTTGGCATCGTTTTTAGGGAGACTCCACTTACAATCACAAGATAAGTTCCACTAGGTCTAGGCTTGCATATCTATCTGTATAACAACCCAGCCAAATTGTAGTAGAGCTTTCCTTTCCCACTGGATGCCAACAACAAGGTCCTAAGATGGACTCTCATTGGAATAATTTGGGACATATGCTTTTCCCTGAACCCAATCAGTAGGGCCAGGGGAAAAGAATACCCACATTGGCCAAAAGGTGAAGTCCCCCCAGTGAACCTCCTGGCCTAGAAATGAGGAGGGAAGATGGAGACAGTGCTCCAAAAGAAGGCAATGGAAACTAGGCCGGCCAAAACCGTAGTATGGATCCTGCTTCCCCTGCGTGCTCTATTCAGAGCTTGTCTCCCACCCATAAACCTTAGCGTGGGGCTTAGGGGTTTGGAATTTGTAGGGCCATGTCTTAGAGTCCCCTGAACCTACCAGAAGGCACATACTAAGGAGTAGTATAATTCCTAGTGACTCAAATGCCAAAGGTTAACCTCTTCCTTGTGTCGATTTTCTCCACTCTTTGCTTCTACGTGTGTTATTAAGCACTTACTAAACATCAAGTACTTTCTTGGGTATTTATCACGACAGTTTCACACAGCACAGGGATGATTATTCCCAGGGGCAAATAAGGAGCATCTGCTGTTCAAGGTTCTGAATGGTGTTCTAGTGAGATTCCCTTTACAGGAGGGACTGGAAGAATAGAAGGGGAGATTGTGGGCCAGCCCTATCTTAACCACAGCAGCTCTTTTGTCACTTTTATATTTTTAAGTTTTGCATACTTTTTAAAAAGCCATTGGCCCTCACATTTTTTCACTGAAAGTCACTTAAGTAATGATTTTACTGCTGAGTGTTCATACGATTACAGATGACAGATCTTCAATTTAACCTCAAAAAAAAAAAAAAAAGAAAATATATTGACTGAGATGACAGGATAGAAAAGTTCAGGAGAGGCTGATTCCAGGGGTTCCTATCTTGGATCACTTCTATTCAGGATCAGTTCTGTTCTTGGACTCCACGTGAAAGCAAGATGTATACTTATCATGCTTCCCTTTCTCACTTTGTTTAGAGTCTGCCTCTCCCCCAGGGCAGCTCCAGGAGTCTTGTCTTCTGGCAATCTCAGTAGAGAAAAAGCTTCTCTTTCTCCAATGTTGCAAGAAACACCCCATCACTGATTCTTATTTGATCTGTGTGACCCATTGCATGCCTATTTGTGACCTCTGTGACTAGAGGAATGCCATGATCTGTTTGGCTGTGCTGGAACCCGGTTGCTCACCTGTATGCCTGGGAATGGAGGCAATGCTTGCAAACCACATGGGTCCAGAGTATGGGAGAGATGGGAAAAGGGAAGCCAGGGGATTGTTCATGGAAGGTGGTAGGCAAGAATGTCCACCAGCACGGTAATAGATGGAGCTGGAGTCACAGACCTTTAATTTCAAATGAATACTCTGATACATGGTGTTGCCTCTCTCTTGTCATTGATATGCCTTAAAAGTGGTAACTTGTAAGTTAACTTTCTGTTGAATTCTTTTTATTCTTCCATGGCAATTATGAGACTATAAAGAATCCATGGTGGGTACATGGTCCATGGAGATTTCTGTTATGCCAAAAGTGGCTTCTGTTTTGCCAAAAGAACACAAAAGTGTTCTTCGCTACACTGAGAAAACACAGGCATGGTAGGTGTCAGGTAATGGAGTCAGATCCTTTAATTGAGCATCTTTGTGTGACCTTGAGCCAATGCTTTGCTCCAGGTTTCTCCTTCATGGAATTTTGTAAGGATAAATTGAAGCTGTGTGTGTGTGTGTGTA
>NC_048220.1:90841423-90963970 GCF_002007445.2 Ailuropoda melanoleuca | reverse complement strand
TGGGAGAGGAAGAAGCAGGCTCATAGCGGAGGAGCCCGATGTGGGGCTCGATCCCAGAACGCCGGGATCACGCCCTGAGCCGAAGGCAGATGCTTAACCGCTCTGCCACCCAGGCGCCCCAACAAAGCTATTTATTGACAGGTTGATGGAAATCTGGTGACCAGAGGCTCCCTAGGAACCTAACCCTGTATTTCCTGTAAGACGAATGGTTCAGCATTTCCTAGTCCGGTGTTCATGGTGACTTTATAAAACCTAACGATCACAAATCATGACAATTGTACTTATAATTAGCTGGCAATAGCATTTCATATGACTTTGTAAACACTTCTGTTTCCACTTGTTTTTCATACCCTATATTTGTTTTTGCTGTTACCTTCTATTTATGACATAAATACTATCGTAAATTTTCCATGTGCTATGAAGTAGAGATACAGGGTTTTTTTCTCAGATAAATTTAAGGGAAATAACTGAATTAATTTAAAGAAGAAATACTCAGTAAATGATACTATGTACTAGGAAATATGGTAGTAAATATACACCCAGAAACAAGACGTGAAGGAGGCAGGCACAAAAGAAGTTCTGGGACCCTAGAGTTGGAGAAAGCATTGGTTCTTCACCTTTCCTACTTACTGCCTTCTCCTAGTTCAGTTCTATAGCAGGCAGCAGGTTGAACAGAGGTACTGGGACAAGGCTCCCTGGGGATGCAGAGAGTAAATGAAAAGGACTGCGTAAGCACGTGGCCAGTCTAAACTCAAGTTGAGGCTTCAACCGTCTCAGCAGAGTTTATGAAGATCATAGATGAGAAGTTTCCTGTATTGGTTCTAAGTTTTCTTATAATTAATAGCGGGCTTCTGAATTAACTGTTAATAATACAGTTCACCAGGCTTGGCCTTTAAAACATGAATTGGCCAACGGCCCAAACAAGCTGGTTCTCCCACGTGCAGCCCTGGGAAGGGAGTAAGCTCACACCACACCTTAGTAAGACATTGAGATCATTTCCAAGTTCAGCTCTTTGCAGCACACTGTTGTGTGACTTGCTTTATCGTAAATGCAAGAGAAAGGAGGCTTTGGGCACTTGGAGCAAAAGATGTAAAAACAAAAAAAGTACAAGGGAGCAGTCAAACTGAAATGAGAGCAATTAAAGAGACAAAAAGTCCCCTTAGCTGCCTTTTGGGTACTTTTTTGATCTTTTCACCAAGGAATTAGTAGCTTTTAATTTTCCCCACCTCAGCTTAAAATACTGCTGGCGGAAAAGAAATGAACATTATGGGAAGGCTGCTTTGGATTAAAAAGCGAATGTAGGTGAGTCAATCAAGCGGCTCAGAATCCATGAACACAGGGTCTGCTCACCGAGCTTGCTGGCCAGCTTTGTGCTGGACAACGGAAGTCCCCAGTACAGAAGCACTTGTCTTCACCGTATTTCTAATCAGATGCATGTCTGCACTTGGCTTGACTTTTCTTAGCATCATTGGACCTGCAGCTTCTGCCGCTTCATAGGGGGAAGGGGATTGCTTAATTTTCAAAGCAAGTAGAAGGACAGTGCTTTTGAAATTGAACGTAAGCTCGGGTTCTGTGCGCGCCACGGAAGATGAAACATCGATCAGCTCCAACTACAAACAGGAGGGGTTTTTTTCTCCCCCCTCTCCCTCTCTCCTGTTTTTCCTCATTCCCCCAGGATCGTTCTGTTCACCAGCATCAACCTGGGTCAGCTCATCCGGGAAGTCCAAGAGACGGGTCACTTTAGTCTGGGAGATGGTGCGGACCAGGCCTGGGGCTGTGCAGGGCGAGAGTGAGACGGGTCTGCGGATGACCACCGCGTGCTGCAGGGCAGGCCCACGCGGCGCAAGCAGCAGCTCGCACCGCCGGGAGCCAGAGCACATCATTTCAGAAGGAAGGGTTTCTGAACTCCAGTTTAACAAGCCCTCCACAGCTCCACTTCCAATCCCCGGGAAACTCATTAATGCGGTCGGATGCCATGGCAGCGTGTGCTGAAGAGAGACAGGAAGCCCAGCCGCTCTCCAGCCCACCAATGCCAAGGCGGCTCGTCCATGCATTAGCCCAGCCTCTTCCTCTGCGCTGACCTGACAGAGATGCTTCCGGCCTTCTGAGAACTAGCGCGGGCATGGTTCCAATCCACCCTGTAGTTTCTAACGTTACAAAAAGGTCAGCCAACATATGAAGGGTTGGTTTTTTGTTTTTTGTTTTTTGTTTGTTTGTTTGTTTTGCCTAACCAGCAGATCCCCTGGCCCTGGTGAGAAATCACACAGATTGAGCAAGGCCGTGGTCAGGCTAGTGGGTGAAGTTATATATTTGACATATAATGAATATTCCTGTGAGTGAATGGGGAAGAGGAAGGGATTCAGGGACTTCTGAGAGTAAGGGAGTAAAGCACAAGGTGAAGTTAACTGGCCCATAGATTATAACTTTGAAGAGTTTTTACAACCAAATTCAGGGTTAATTTAATAGAGAACAGTCGACCAGAAGCTCAATAGTGTCATAGTGAGAACAATAATTGTAAGAATGGACGTCAGAATTACAGTCTACTTCAAATTCTGGCTCCGTCGCTTCTTAACTTTGTGCCTTTGGACAAAATTATGTAATCCCCGAAGCCTCAGTTTCTCCTTCTGTAAAATGGGGGTGGGGGAGATAATGACAACCTAAAAGGTTTATTGTTCTGGGGGGCCTTGTTATGGTAAAGAGATAAATAAAACAATGTGTGAGTATGATTGACACAGAGCCTCGCCTGTGGAATGCAGTGGAAGTTCAGGGCTTGCTGCTTCCTGTCCTCCCCCTCCTCCTCTTTTTTTTCCCCTTCTCTTCCTGTAGTTAGATCATTTGAAGCGGGAATTGTGGTTTTCACAGAAATCACTCACCCTTCCATTTTAGGCTAAATCATATCCTAAAGTAATGCGAACTTGAAACAGTGATCACGGGTATGGTCATTTGCCAAAGGTTGGCATGGTTCCTGTCTTCCAGGAGTTTATATTCCTAGTACCCTCTGCTTACCAGCTTTCAACCTTCTCCAGCATGAGCAGTTAGGTGAGTTTTGGGTGCCAGAGAAATAGAAAACTATGTTTTCCTCTCAGCCAACCAGTGAATAGAAGATTGCACACATTTGCATTTGTCACTGTAATTCTTTTGTTCCAAAAAGGGGTGAAAAGGTCAAAAGGGATGTCATACATTGGAAGGAAATATCAAAATGTGTACCAGTTTCTCTTTAGAACATCACACCGAATTGAGAGTTTATGTTATTTGGGTTTCAATTCAAGGTAAAGAACCTAAAATACCAGGGACAAAGGATTTGTGACTCCTCCTCCATCTATTCGACTCCAAACTATTTCAATAAATCTGGGACTTCATCTGTATCCTGTTAAATTAAGATTTTTCCGTTTTGAAGGAAATAGTACCAAATTGATAAAGTCTTTTGAATTATTCTCTCTAAATATACTTAATCTTCATTAATGCATCCCTGCATGGTATTTTGAGCTAATCTGAACGAACAGGAAAAATGTTCACATATCTAATTCTTAAAAAAGACAGCATTTCTTCCCCCCCCCACCCCCCAACTATATAGTCTGCCAAGGAATGTGTGTATAGAGATTTTCTGTATGTTCAGAGTTTTTCTCTCCGGTCTCCTGGTCTCCTGTCTCAGCCCACCCTCATCTCTGGATATCATGTGATATGGTTTAATGTGGTCACTGAATTTTCTGTATCTTTCCTAATTTTCCTCAGTGCCATGGTAAAATAAATCAACTATTCCTTAACATGCACTTCATGTGGGGAAGTCGTTGAGGGTAGCTCCTTTCTTTCCTTTTGTTTTTCCTTGCTGCTGTGGCTATTGAAACAATGTGCATTTCAATTCCTGGGCTCCTGGATTCAGACCTAGAGAGTAGCTAACACACAATTGATTTCCAGCCCTGCAGGAAAAGGGGAAGCAGTAGAGAAGGCAGATGGATTGATTGCTGAGACACAGGCCCTGTGGGATGCTTCTGTATCCTCCCCGTCTTGAATGTATGAACAGTCCTCTCATCAATAGGAAAATCCCCAGGAGAGTCACTTCATAGGGTTCAAATAGAAGTTTAATTGGCAGGTGTGCTACCCCGGGTCATCCCTCTTCAGGTAGGTCCCGCCATAATAAACTGCCAAACTTACAAATTCAAACAAGAGAAACAGGCAAATCCAAGGTGGAAATGTCAAATGGTGGTCCTGAAAGAGCATTAGTCAAGGGATTGCAAACCCAAATATCTACGAGTACCAGGCAGGCAGATGTGAGACAGTAAATGCTACAGCACTGCTATTTTGGCCTCAGCAAAACACCTGCCTACTTACTTTCTTAAAAGGCACGCTAGGGGGGCGCCCGGGTAGCTCAGGCTGGTAAGCATCCAATTCTTGATTTCGGCTCAGGTCATGATCTCAGGGTGGTGAGATCAAGCCGTGCATGGGGCACCACACTCAGTGTGGAACCGCTTGGATATCTCTCTCCCTCTGCCCCTTACTCCTGCATGCTCTCTCTCTCTTTATCTCTCAAATAAATAAATCTTTAGAATAANAGCCGTGCATGGGGCACCACACTCAGTGTGGAACCGCTTGGATATCTCTCTCCCTCTGCCCCTTACTCCTGCGTGCTCTCTCTCTCTTTATCTCTCAAATAAATAAATCTTTAGAATAATTTTTTTTTAAAAGGCATGCTAGGGGTAAGGGACATATAATAGCCAAACAAAACATATTCGTGGGTCATCTTGGCCCACAGACTACCATTTGTGACGCCTGAATTAGTGTCACTCATTTCACAGAAGAGAAAACATAGAATGTGGCAAGTGAAACCCCTTACCCAATGTGTCACACTCAAAATTTTCTAAATTCATTTTTTTTTCTGTCCCTGATGCCATGACTGAATGCCATGTTTAAAGTTCAAATTGTAGCGTGGAGAACTAGCCCCTAGCCCCTCAGATCTAAGCTCTCTGGAATGCTCTTGCTTACATCATTACACAGAATAATCTCCCTTAAAAATGACAGCAATGGAACTTCACCGGGCTTCAGCAAAAATTAAAGGGAAATGCGTTGCCTCATACAACAGGGAAATTCCAATTAAAGGCATGGCTGGATCCAGTCTGCTTAAATCGCTTAAGACACACTCTCTCCATCTCTTGATTCTTCTCTTTTTTTCTGTTGGCATCGTTTTTAGGGAGACTCCACTTACAATCACAAGATAAGTTCCACTAGGTCTAGGCTTGCATATCTATCTGTATAACAACCCAGCCAAATTGTAGTAGAGCTTTCCTTTCCCACTGGATGCCAACAAAAAGGTCCTAAGATGGACTCTCATTGGAATAATTTGGGACATATGCTTTTCCCTGAACCCAATCAGTAGGGCCAGGGGAAAAGAATACCCACATTGGCCAAAAGGTGAAGTCCCCCCAGTGAACCTCCTGGCCTAGAAATGAGGAGGGAAGATGGAGACAGTGCTCCAAAAGAAGGCAATGGAAACTAGGCCGGCCAAAACCGTAGTATGGATCCTGCTTCCCCTGCGTGCTCTATTCAGAGCTTGTCTCCCACCCATAAACCTTAGCGTGGGGCTTAGGGGTTTGGAATTTGTAGGGCCATGTCTTAGAGTCCCCTGAACCTACCAGAAGGCACATACTAAGGAGTAGTATAATTCCTAGTGACTCAAATGCCAAAGGTTAACCTCTTCCTTGTGTCGATTTTCTCCACTCTTTGCTTCTACGTGTGTTATTAAGCACTTACTAAACATCAAGTACTTTCTTGGGTATTTATCACGACAGTTTCACACAGCACAGGGATGATTATTCCCAGGGGCAAATAAGGAGCATCTGCTGTTCAAGGTTCTGAATGGTGTTCTAGTGAGCCGTGAGATTCCCTTTACAGGAGGGACTGGAAGAATAGAAGGGGTAGATTGTGGGCCAGCCCTATCTTAACCACAGCAGCTCTTTTGTCACTTTTATATTTTTAAGTTTTGCATACTTTTAAAAAAGCCATTGGCCCTCACATTTTTTCACTGAAAGTCACTTAAGTAATGATTTTACTGCTGAGTGTTCATACAATTACAGATGACAGATCTTCAATTTAACCTCAAAAANAAAAAAAAAAAAAAAAAGGAAAATATATTGACTGAGATGACAGGATAGAAAAGTTCAGGAGAGGCTGATTCCAGGGGTTCCTATCTTGGATCACTTCTATTCAGGATCAGTTCTGTTCTTGGACTCCACGTGAAAGCAAGATGTATACTTATCATGCTTCCCTTTCTCACTTTGTTTAGAGTCTGCCTCTCCCCCAGGGCAGCTCCAGGAGTCTTGTCTTCTGGCAATCTCAGTAGAGAAAAAGCTTCTCTTTCTCCAATGTTGCAAGAAACACCCCATCACTGATTCTAATTTGATCTGTNGCCTCTCCCCCAGGGCAGCTCCAGGAGTCTTGTCTTCTGGCAATCTCAGTAGAGAAAAAGCTTCTCTTTCTCCAATGTTGCAAGAAACACCCCATCACTGATTCTTATTTGATCTGTGTGACCCATTGCATGCCTATTTGTGACCTCTGTGACTAGAGGAATGCCATGATCTGTTTGGCTGTGCTGGAACCCGGTCTGTGACTAGAGGAATGCCATGATCTGTTTGGCTGTGCTGGACTCAGGTGCTCACCTGTATGCCTGGGAATGGAGGCAATGCTTGCAAACCACATGGGTCCAGAGTATGGGAGAGATGGGAAAAGGGAAGCCAGGGGATTGTTCATGGAAGGTGGTAGGCAAGAATGTCCACCAGCACGGTAATAGATGGAGCTGGAGTCACAGACCTTTAATTTCAAATGAATACTCTGATACATGGTGTTGCCTCTCTCTTGTCATTGATATGCCTTAAAAGTGGTAACTTGTAAGTTAACTTTCTGTTGAATTCTTTTTATTCTTCCATGGCAATTATGAGACTATAAAGAATCCATGGTGGGTACATGGTCCATGGAGATTTCTGTTATGCCAAAAGTGGCTTCTGTTTTGCCAAAAGAACACAAAAGTGTTCTTCGCTACACTGAGAAAACACAGGCATGGTAGGTGTCAGGTAATGGAGTCAGATCCTTTAATTGAGCATCTTTGTGTGACCTTGAGCCAATGCTTTGCTCCAGGTTTCTCCTTCATGGAATTTTGTAAGGATAAATTGAAGCTGTGTGTGTGTGTGTACATATATAGATATATATATATGTATATGTCTTAGCACAGTGCCTAGCTCATGGGAAGTATTACTTTTCTCTTTTTCAAGTTATATACCCCCCCAGGGACTTTTTAAATGAAAAATTCCTTAGAATATGTGAACCCTAGATTAATTTACAGTAACAGAATCTACTAAAATATTTCCTAGATTAAATATTTCATCAAGAAAAAGACACCTTACTGATTCGTTGTGAGGAAAGTATTATTAATAATTATTGAGTGCATATGCAAGCAACAGTGAAATATCAAACAAGATCTTGAAAATAAGGGAAATATTCAGATCTTCTGAGCTAGATCTTCAAAAACACTTTGCTCATAGATCATATATTAAGGGGGATCCAAGCAGAAGAGCTTGGATTCCCCTAGTAGCTTAACTTAGAAGAATAATGTCTATTGCTTTCATCACACTCCAATGGATTATTCAGGAAGCCAAACTCCTTCTAGTTGGTGGCTCTGCATTCACTTTGATCATCAGCATCCCCCCCATTCAACCATGGAAAGTACCACAATTTCTTGATCACTGACCCATCACTTCCCCTCTCTCTACAGTAATAGTTACGTGGCCCTACCTGGATGCAGGTAAAGCTGACTAATGGAGTCCTAGGAATAACTCTTGACAATGGAAGGGGAGGCAAAACCTAGATCATACAGCCACCCTTGAGCCTACTGCACAGGACAGCAGCACAGTCCATGATTTTGTAAGCATCTCAAGGAAAGTGCTTATGGCTCATGGAACATTGCATCCCTCTTGCCCAGCATAGTACCTGGGACATAAATGTTTCCTGTTTGAAGAAAGGAATAAATGAAACAAACTAGCAAATAATCAAGATGGGCCTTAAAAATAATTCCTAGGCAAATAATTGCGAGCATTTGAAATCCGTATTTTCCTTTTCCTATTCTCCATCCTACCTTACATTTGGAGATAAACAAGGATCCCTGGGAGCAAGAGCTATGCAGTGCAGAAAGGCAGAACCAGTTGTAGGTCAGTGGCCGTGTTACCTTCTTCCTAACTGCTGGCCTTTCCACAAACCTAAGCTCACCTCATTCTTGGGTTTGTGGAAGAGGAGCCAGAAGTAAATCTGAGCAGGTGGAAGGAGCAGATTGCAGTGTTTCTCCTCTGCACAGCCCAGCCAATTTGGGCTGCCCCTGGCCATGGGTCTGTCATCTTCCAGGTTGGTTGGACGTTTCAAATGTCTTGTTATTAATGATTATTTTAGCATTCGCATAAACTAATTCGAGTTGTCTTTGTTCCTTTTCAATTAGGTCGTTCAGATTCCAGCCAGCTACCTTAAAGAATCCACCTTAGTGTGTGCTTTCATTTGTTTTTTCAGGGTCAACACTGTTCTTGCCTGTTGGGCAGGTTTGAGAAGTAGTTAAGAATATGCTATCCACCGTCAGCCTGCCTTAGTTCAAATCCTGGCTCAGCTACTACCAGAAGGGTAAAAGAGGACTTTAATAATAGTTCCAGCTCTAAAAGGTTATTATATTAGAAAAAAGTACTTAGCACAGTGCCTATGACATAATATGTCCTTAATAAGTGTTAACCAGTATTATTTTATTGTAATTATCTAGGTATTCATACTTGAACATTTTTAAAAGGGGACTAGATCCTATTATAGTTTACAGATAAAAGAAATAACATCCTGGAAGTTCAGTTTCTCATTGCCTGGTTTCTTGATTTAACCTCTATCTCAGCTCTTTGAGTGTATTTTTTGTTATTAACAGACAAAATAAAAAGAGGACTTTTTTTTTTTTTTAAAGATATGATGAAGCCATGCCCTGGCTTTGATTCCTGCACGGAGTCTCCATTCATGTCAGTGCGATTTCTCTGCATGGATTGATGGCAGAATATGGTCTGTTTCTAAGACTGTTTAAAGCAGGGCACAAAAGAAATCACACTGGCAGGGTCCACAGATGGCAAAATGGGAGAGACTAAGCTGGTGAAAGAGCTGTTAATACAGACCAGAAAATTTTTAAGCTAAAAAAAGGAACATGCCCACTGAAAGTCTGAAAGCAAAAAGTTTTATTTGGGTAAAGCAATGTTCGACGCGGCATGATTCCTACTTAGAAAATGCACACGCTTGCCTTCTTCAACTGCCAGAACATCATTTTTGAACACAGAGGAACCAAAATAGAGAGAGGAATAATGGGTTTTCAGACAGTCCCTGCCCAAAAGCAAACCCAGAAACATAAATGCTGAAGTGCCTGGACCCGTCAGAGTGTAAAGGAGGGGGCTCCTATAAGCCCTCTGTCACAGAGTTGATCTTTCGCTGACTTTGACCATCCTGCGGGAAGCAATATAAGCAAGATTTCCAATACAGTTGTCAAGAGACAGTAGTGAGGTTCCAAGTCACTTGTCAGAGCTCCTTTCTCTATCCTTCTCACCAGCTCCCTGCAAAGACCTTTTTTCTCAGAGCCCCCAAGTGACAGTCCACCCATCAGACAAACATTGTCTAAAAACACAGCTTCTCCATCAAATGCTTTCCATATTGAAAATGCCTCTCCATCACTGGTAGAGCAGACGTTCCGCAATCACACTGATTCTCCCTTTTTTGTAATCAGTGAAAAATAGAACTTTGCCTTTCATTTTTCACTCCAACCCTTGGAATAGGACTCAAAATTTCATGGCCAGTCACATCTCTGCCAAAAGTTCTTATTTCTCTGTGTCTGTACTTTCTCCGTAACTGCCCACAAGGATGCATTTGGCTCATATTGTAGACCCCAAGTGTGTAAGCGTAGTCTGTCTGATAGCCTTAGATTGTATCTAGCAAAGCATAGGTCTTTATTAAAAGCTCTCTAGTGAAATGTCAGCTGTCATATCTCAGTTTTTGCATAATCTTTTTCTTTAGTATATACTAAAAACATGGATTATATCATCTATGTATGCATGTGCATGTATTTTTATACATCCATGTATTTTATATATAAAGTGATACACGCCCTACATATGGAAATAGGGAAATATTCCACAGAATATGACAATGATTGCATAGCACACAGGGGAAGAAGAACCCTAAAGATGACCAGTAAGTCCCCAGTTTTGCAATTAGGAATTAGGAAGAGAGTTGTAGTGTTGATTTCAGCCCTCTTTTACTAGTTAAGGGAGCGAACCTATTTTTTGTAACCTATACAATGCTTAAGAAAATTGGGAATCGCTGGCCTACAATTAAAAACAAAACAAACAGCGAGATTTCCACTTCCTTACCTGGCTGTTTTCCTTTGAGGAGAAAGCAGAGTAACTGATGTGATGACATCTTTAGAGCCTACCCAGGCCAGCCAAATGAATCATGAGGCAGCCATGGACTTCTAACTCGAAGGTCATTATGTGTCTCCTGGGGGCAACTTGGGGATGGAGGCACAGCGTGGTGGCACATGTCGGAAGGACACTCCACTCCAGCCCCAATTCCCCGGCGTTGCTTGTGACACAGGTGCAGAGAGGTGTTTGGAATGCATCCCAACCAGAAGCACGTATCAGGAGAGGAGACAGTTCATGCGCAGCTCCGGAGGGTTGCTCAAGACTTGAAGACAACGTGTTCTGTCTACCTCACTGACTATAATAGTTCCTTGGGAGCCACAAAGAGCAGTTGTCTACATCCTTAAGTTTAGGGACTTTCTCCAGAGCTAGTGTTTCAATTGCGCAGTGGAACATAATGCCTCCCCGGGAGTGGTTACCAGAGGTCAAAGGAGTCTGCCTGGAGGTCTGCAGTGCCTTGTCCGTTTTTTAAGGGTGATTCATTTTTACCCCCATGAGGTATCCTTCTGTTACCATGCATTTACATGATAATAGCGATGTCAACATGTGCCCTGTGACAAGAGGAGTTTTGTTGGATGTTGAGTTTTTCACAGTTGCTGCAGGAGGCTTCTCCTCTGAGGTTTCTATCCCTGATTGAGTTTTCCAATTTGTCTGCTCCCTTCGTTTGCAAGTCCTGCTGCACAGAAGGCAGGCAGAGGAAGAAAACCATTGATCTTTACACACCCACTCTGCCTGGATTCTCCGGGCTTGCGGCAGATATGCATTGCTGTGGGCTTTTAGAAGTAGGCTGGGGTAGAGTCTCTCCTTGTTAAAGCCTCTCTGCTACATAGGTGGAATTAAATCCTGGTCTGGAATTACATATTCTTACCTTCTCTTCTGAGGGGATGTAGTGCGACCGGGCCTTTGAGATCAAGAGAACAGCAGGTTGCACCTCTTCCTACTGTATGATTTTGGGCAAATGACTTAGTTTCTGAGGCTCTGTTTTCTCATCTGTAAAATGGGCGTTATAGTAGTAAGTTTCGGAGCTGGTTTAGAGAATTAAGGGAGAAGAAGACAAGCACTGTATAACCATATGTAATAGATCACGGTAAATGCTTAATAAATACCTAATATTTTTCAAGTTCTACCCCTTCTTAGCCATTCTTTTTCTTCCTTTTTGTCTTTGGTAAAAGCATGTGTAAATAGGTGTTTTTGTCTCAAATCACAGTTTCTTCTTTTAAAAAAAAAAGATTTCATTTAGAGAGAGAGAGAACGAGTGAGCAGAGGGAGGGGCAGGGGGAAGGGATAGAATCTCAAGCAGACTCCCCGCTGAGCGCAGAGCCTGATGCTGGGTTTGATCCCATGACCCTGAGATCATGGCCTGAGCTGAAATTCAGAGTCGCCCCCCCAGGTGACCCAAAGCATAGTTTATTCTTAAGAAACATCAAGAGGTCAGTAAATGTGACCAACTAGAGAGTGCAAAGTGTTATAATAACATTACTATTACTTTTCAGTTCTACATCTGTATCCACTTCTCTTTTGGCTTGGAGAACAATATTAGAAAAATGTTAATAAGCCCTAAATTTGAGTAATAAGAATAGAAAAGTGATAGACAGTGAGGAATATCGCTTAGGGCTTCTCTCCCCAACAATTATTATTCCTGAATATTTAAATTCTATTTCTATCCACCTATTTAATTGAAGAATGTATTACAGTAGATGTGTCACCCACCAGTCCACTCAGAGCCCAGATAAAATCTAAAGCTGCTTCTACAAACACACGTTATACAGAAGTTAAAAGTGGCACATGTTTGCCAAATAAAACACTTGTTTGAGAAAAACAAACATTTTCTTTGGGCATGACAAATTACACATGTTTATTTCAAATGTGTTGCTTCTGCTGGTGAACGTCAAAGGGAGATAAGTTGTTTTGGTCCTGGCAGCTTAACGGGAAGAGGTTAGCTGTTCCGAGGTTCGAGTCTTCAGTGATTCCTCAAATAGGAAAACGGGAGCAGGGGGGAAATTACATTTAGAATGAATCCTTGTCAACATGCATTTTTCTATGTTCTTAGTTAAAAATGTATCAGTGTCTCATTCCTTCTGTGTTAGAGGTACTGAGGTTGATAGGAGTGTATACAGCAGGGGTTAAATCAGTGGACAAAAGAGGAAGCTCTGGAAGAGTTAGAAGGAAAGAGAAAGAAGTAGGTAAGAAGTAGGTAATCCATCCCATGGAGAGGTTTCACATGAAAGGCGGCTAGGAGCTGGATCCATGGCACAAATGGAAACACTAGGGAAAAGAAAGAAGCTGGAAGGTTCACAGGGAGAAAGAAAATTGGCGGGGAAAGGAGACATTACAGCAAAGCCATGGCAATGGGAATTTAGAAAGCAAGTGTGCTAAATGCAGTGTGGTATCTTGGATTGAATCCTGGGACAAAATAAACTGGTGAAGTCTGGAGTTGCATTACTGGTAACGTGCCAGTGTTCGTGTCTTATTTTTGATAAACAGACCATGGTGATCTACAATGTTGAAGTTAGGGGCCTGGGTGAAGGGCATAGGAGAACTCATTGGATTATCTTTGCAACTTTTCTACAAATCTGAAACTCTTCCAAAATAGTGTATTCTGTAAAAGAAACCCAAGGGTGAGGGTATTGGGTAGAACAGTACATGAAGCTGACCTGGGGTTTGGGAGGGTGAGGGAGATGCCCGGGAAGGCTGGCGCCGTGTCAGTGGGGACCGGGATGCTGGGCTGGGGAATCTTCACCCTCGTACAGATGGACAAGTTAGAAAGCTCTTTTGAAGGAAACCATTTGGGAAGAAGATAATATTTTATGTTTGTTTTCCACCTAACACTCTGAGAATGCAGTGATGGTGGCAAATAAAATCAGATCTATCTTCCAATGGATTTGAGGCTTATGGGTGGATTTGAGAAGAGAAGTTGGGGAAGAAACCCACATGGAGTTGGCTTTTGATTGTGCAAGGGAGTGGACCCTGAGAAGGGTCGTCCATGGACCTCCCTTTGACAGAAATCCACCGTGAGGGATTACAAGGGAGGGGGAAAAGCCTTGAAGGCAACAGAATAAGGAGGTCCAGGAGCCAAGAGAATAGCCATGAGGCTACGTGGCTTCAGAAGTCAAGGGGGGGAGAGGATTTCAAGGTGAATGTGGGCAATACTGTTAAATGCATCAAAATCCAGCAAGTGAAAGGGAGCCATACAGATGTCACTAGGGAGGTAAATAATGGCCATAAAGACAGCCATGTCACTGAACTGAAGAAGACAAAAGCCAGATTTTCTCTTTGAGAAGAGAAGAAATAGATGCAAAATATATATTCCACCTTCACAAGAAATTTTTCTTAAGATGTCAAATAATGGATGCTTCTGTATGAAGAAGAAGGCATTTCGTTGTTGTTTTAGTTGATTGTTATTCTTAAAGACAGAAGATTTTTTTTTGTGAAAGGAGAAAGGAAGGAGGAGACACTACAGATGCTAGAGAAGGTAATGGAAAGGAAAGAGTGTTCTTTAGGAGCTAGAAAAAAATAGAAACAAGGGCACCTGTACAGGCACTGGCATTTTCTCAACCACCACCACCACCATTTCTCATCCGGAGCCATGATAGCCTCTAATTGCATCTGTTCACATCTACTTTACCCCCGTCCCTGTGTATTCACGGTGCAACTGGAATCTTGTCGTGGGGTACCCCTCCCCCTCTGAAAACCCTTTACACCATTGTTCTTTGGATACAGATCAAAATCCTACTAGGGGTTGTAATCTAAACTCTTACTTACCTCTCCAGCTTTATCTCACACCATCCCCTCTCTTCTCCTTTGCTTCCAACCACAACAGCTTGCTTTCCATTTCTTGAAAACACTATGATTTCCCCTTCCACAGAGTCTTTGTAACACGTATGTAGTGCTTACTCTGTCTTGGCCTTCTCTTCTGTCTTAATCCCCTCATCCTGTAGATCTTAGCTCAATTATCAATCCCCAAGTGAGGCCTAAGCTAAGTCCCCCAATTGTACACTTTTTTTTTTTTTAAGATTTTATTTATTTATTTGACAGAGACAGAGACAGCCAGCGAGAGAGGGAACACAAGCAGGGGGAGTGGGAGAGGAAGAAGCAGGCTCATAGTGGAAGAGCCTGATGTGGGGCTCGATCCCGTAACACCGGGATCACGCCCTGAGCCGAAGGCAGATGCTCACGCTGTGCCACCCAGGCGCCCCCCCAATTGTACACTTTTATAGCATCTCCTTTTGTTTAAAAGCGTATCTTGCAGTTCATTCAGCCTCTGTGTGTCTGTGTGTGCACGTGCGCATACACCGCGCGCAGGATGGAGTCTTGTGTGTCTCCCCCATTAAGTTGGATGTAGCTCAAGCCTGTTGGTATGCCCTGCCTTCTCTATTCATTCTCCACAGCCTGCAAATTGCATCCAGAACATGGAAGTTGCACGTTTATTGTAAGTTGCTACTAGGATGGGTTGTCCAAGTTCACGTGTTTCTGTGATACCTCTGGAATTATCCTCTCTAGCCATCTTTCAAGGTCCTGATGCAGCTTGCATCAACCATGTCCTCCTCAAGAACAAAGTTTTTTTTTTTACCTCATTCTTCTCATTCATACTATCAGTACAGTATTTGCCAACAGGAGACATAAACTCCACTGTCTGAAGGAAGCAAACAAGGGCCCATTCTCCAGTTTGTTACAATTTTCTATTAAATACCACACAGAGAAGTTATTGGTGCTAACGAGGAAGGGGAATCTCTGCTTGTTAATCTCAGCCTGACATTGACAGGTGTTTGACCATTTTGCTGTGGTGGCATTTCGCAATGGTTGACATGCGGAAATACATTCTCCGTGTTGTCAGATCTCCTGATTTTTGATCCAAACTCAGCCCAGCACCCTGTAGTTGGACACATTGGTATGTGGAAGGTGTCGCTTGACCCCTAGAATCCTGACCTCCTTTTTCTTATGGCATCCTGCTTAAAGCTTCCTTGCATTAACTAGGACCCAATCTAAATGGCATCCCCTTTAACGAGCAGAAATATTTGTCCCTTTTAACTGAACAGCTCATAGAAGCAATTAGCATTTAGGGAATTTCTTGTTTAGAAATAATGCCTGCGTCAAATTATCCATTATGGACTAATTTGAAACTGGAAGATAGATGCTCATTTTTCCCTGCGATAACACCTGCAAGCATTGCTGGCAGTGGGGCTTACAGCAGCTTTATCGTGAGTCGTCCTATTTCCTTCACGAGATGAGAGAATGGTGGGTAAATAGAAACCCCTCTAACATGAGCATTTTCTGAGGAAGGAGATTACATTCCTTTCAAATTGCTATTTACCTGTCATCTCAGATCTGAAGGTTGAGTATGTTTGGTATGTTATAATTAATTCTCTCATTGCCTTCGAGATCACTGCCTTTTGGCCATTGTCTGGGAAATGAAGAGTGATGCCATGTGTCAAAAATGACTACTGTGTCAGAGAAGGGAAGGAGAGGAAACTTGCCGCTGACTGACAGCCGCAGGGGGAAAATGTCTCCTCTATTAGTTGAGGGAGAAACATGGATGCCACGAAACGAAACATGTTTCCGACCCCACAAAACTGTGCGTGCTTGATGTGGGTCATTCTGATCAATGAGTGGTACCGGCACCATTTTTATGATATGGATAGTTGATCATATGGATAATAGCAATAAAAGTTAGTGTTTATGAAATTCTAGGAACTGTGCAAAGTCTTTCCATGATTTATTTCATTGACTCCTCCTGACAGCCCTATTTACTGATGTGAGAATTGATGTTGAGATTCGATTAAATGCTGGAGTTTATTCAGCTAGAGAAGAGGAGTGCTAGGATTTGAACCCAGGCGGGCTAACTCCAGGACCAGAGCCTCACCACCACTGCCCCCAGAGAAGCTCTCTTCTCAGTTACCTCTATGAAGACCTGTTGCTTCCAAGCCCCATCTTCCTCAGCCTTCTGTAACTTACAGGTGGTAAGTGGGTCACTCCTTTGAAAAGCTCCTTGTGAACAACAAAGAAACCACTGCCAGCCACCTGCTCCCGGTGCAGATCTGTGTAGCACGGAGCCAGTGTTCTGGTGGTTTAGGACACGGTCCTCATGTTCCGAAAGAGGAAACAGGACGAGAGCTTCAAACCATGTAGCACAGAACCAGGCACTGAATTCCTCCTTTTAGGAAAGGAGCCGGCAAGGCCCACTGTGGACCAGGGACAGGCTTTGCCCGTGCGGGAAGCTCTTGGGTGGGTGGCTCGGCTTGACCCATGTGGGCTGGAGCCCAGAAAGGGAGGGAGACAGGGCAGGGGCAGTAGTATTCCAGGGGACCCGCAGACTCTGCACTTTTGCCTGGGGCCGGCCCTGCTTCAAAGTGAAACTTCCACAGCAAAACTAAATAAAGGGAAGAAAAGCCAAACAGAACAAATTCCCATTTAGTCAGCTTTTACCGTCCTCGGAGGCTCTGTGTTTATGCTAGATCTTAATTATGCTGCTTGTCAAAGACACACTAAACTCCACTGTGGTGGAGGGAGCTATTTTATCTTTTTATCTTTACAGTCAGAAAAGGACTTAGTATGCTGAACCCTACCCTTGATGAGCTTCAAACCTGGAATAAAAGAACATTCCTCTCCCTCCTTCCCAGTTGTCCCCACCTCTGTGCGGCCGTCCGTGAACACCTAATGAGGAGGCTTTGGCAGGCTTATGAATAGGCAGAGCTTGGGTGGCCTTGGACAAAACTGGGGAAGTCCACAGGGGCTGCACGAGTGTCCCCTGTACAGCCCCCCATGAGCAGCTCCCAGACCCCATGCATCTGTCCTCCACACCCCCCTCGCCAATGCTCATAACCCAGACTCCCTGGCAAGGCACTGACCTGTGCCCTCCCATCAGCGCAACTTGGGGAGCATTTCTCTGGGCACGCTCAGGGTAATATTGGGGAGATTACTTGAGGTGTTGGATGCACATCGGTGTGCATTAAAGACTGAATTGCACAAGGGCATTATTCCCTTTTCAACCCTGTTGTACTCCTTCAGATTGAGTCAAGGAGAATGTCTGCAGTGTTTTTATCATCTTCCTTTCTTTTCATTGTATCTATTTTTACCTTTGCTTTCTATTCACGGCAGGTGACGCTTGTTTTACATTTCTTGTGGTATAAAATTTTCAATTAATGCATGCAGGGGATAAAAGTAGATTTCAGATCTGCTTAAAAAGTAGATTTCAAGAAAATTAGGTAAAGGGGAGTCCACAATAAAGCAAAGATTGCGAGAGTACAGGAAGGACTACCTTTTGACACAAGTTTTAAGAGGCCCTGAGTTATGCCTTCTCTAACTCACTGCGAACTGGTCTGTATTGTTTACGCAAATGCCTTCTTCTACGTGCGTATTTTGAGGGAAGTTGAAAAGTGACACATCCTTAACACTAATGAGCAGGTCTAGCCACAAGCTGAGGCTCCTAAAGGCAGAATCAAAAGGAAGATTCTTTAGGGCGGCCACCTCCACCCCCAGTCCATAGACTGTCATAGTCCATAGATTACGGCAATCCGTGATGACAGTGGTTTGTTGGAAGATTTTGGCTTTGTTGTTCTTTCCCAAAATTCAGATGCGTGGGCCCCACCCCCAGAGATTCTGTTTCAGTGCGTTTGGAGTGGGGCCAAGGTAGGTGCATTGAAATAACTATCCCCGGGTCACCGATGAGCACTCTTAACTTAGAATTTCCACGGAGAGAATTTGGTCAATGTTGGGACCCGGTGTCATGTGTAGACCGAAGTGAGAAAATGCACGTGACTACATTTTTGTAAACTTACAGCCTTCCAGTGTTGAGTGCCCATACCATTGGAAGAACAGTGACAATGTTACTGCTTCTAATACTAAATACAAAAATGTGCGAATTATGCAGCCTCTGTCCACTAAACACCTAGGTGGCTTGTCAATGCCTTTGGCCCCTCTTGACCCCAAGAACATGTTTTGGAAAACTGGGATGACTATATTTATCTGTATGAGGGCAACACATCTGGCTGGACAATCCATGGAGGTCCCTTTCTTCTGTGTAACGCATGTGTGTTTCTATGCCCAAAGCAATCTCTTAAAAACTTGCTCTTACAGAATGCCCCTGATGTCATAAAAGAGCTTTGCCAGTTCCTGTTCAAGGCAAGTGTTGAGTCAGGTCTTACTTCCCAGATCAGAGGAGCGCCCTACGCCCCCCTGGTGGGAGCTCAACAGCCTTTCTCTTCACTGAGCCTGACAAATCTGTTTACCTTCTGGTCTCTGAGAAAACCAATGGGGTTTGTCATGGAACACCCAAGTCCAGAACATGCTATGATTCATTTCTAATCACTGACATTATCCAGGTGACTTGCTCGAGCCTGGTTTACACAGAGTTCCCTTTCAGCATAGACGTTTCATAACTAGCGTTATCCTGCCATACCCAAAGCCTCGTGAAAATATTTTCAACAGTTAACAAGCAGAGCCCGCAGTTATAACATGCTCATTAGGCTGCATGTTAGTTTTCAAGTCTTGCAGCACACATAATCTGCTGCTTGATTTCCGTTGAATTTCGGTTCTGTTGGGCATCAGCGCAGGAATGCTGGCAGCCCCGTGGGCTTTGCCAAGGGCTGCTATCTTTATGTGTGTTTTCCACAAGGCAGTGCGGACTGGAAAAATAACACGCCTACCCTATTTGCATCTCCAGTCACTCTTTGGAGGTCCCTTCAATCATTGCGGGGACTTCTTGATCCCCTAGTGAACGAATTCCTTCAGGGACCGAGTTAATTTTAGAAGACACTGAGAAAGTTATATCCAGTAGTCCCAGCAGATGAATAGGCTGATTTCTAGAGTTTATTAGATCTTCCTTTATTCTAGACCATACTTCTGGGGTCTCAAAACCACTGCCTGCAAAAACAGTGCTCTAATTCCAAATGATCAGTTTTCAAATAAAGAACTTTAAGCAACTAAGTACAGCACTTTTTTTTTTCCTCTGTATTTTGAAAATCCTGCATTTGGGGAAAAATATTCTGTCCCCCAAGTCAAAGTGTGCCAAATGCTACAGGAACTGAGAATATTTGGGTGTTTTCTTATTTTGTAAAGAAATGATTGTGGCTGCTGTGAAGGAGTTTTTTTAGGTTTTTGTTTGTTTCTTGGTGGCTGGTTATATAATAAAAGACGATGTTATTGCATCTCTCAGTCAGTAAGTTAGTGCTTGGAATGTGCCTGGCAGTGTGTTATGCCTTGAAAGTGCTACAGCAAATAAGACCTATTTCATTTCCTAATGCAACCGACCGTGAGGACTGCCAGTCTTCTATACAGGTAGATACAATGGAGCGAGATGAGTGGCGCTAATAGAACTAAGAACAGAAGGTGAAGGGATGGAGAGAAGGGAGCTAAGACAAAGACCGGACAGATAAATGAGATCCTTTATGGGGGTGAGACCCAAGAAGAGTCGGTGTTGAAACTGAGGGACAGAGAACCAGAGATCAAGGAAAGGAAGAGTGAAGTAAGGCAAATTGGAATCCAAAAGTGTGTGTGGGGGGGTGTCTTACAAGATGATTATGAATCTGGCTCATATTTAAGATTTTTTTGCATAGACTACTAGGGACGTGATGCTTGTGTAGATTGACCTAGGTTAGCTGGGTGGGGCTAACAGATAGGGCAAGGGTGAAGATAATTAAGTTGAAGAGGAAAAACTCCAGGAAGTGTCAGACCCTTCATTGTTTAAGACCCTGGAGACCTCAATGAGGTGTGTGAGTCGAGACTAATCATATCTTCACACTTAATGCATTTCTTCCAAAACATTTCTTGACCCTTCCATGACTCATCCATGAAAATACCTTTTTCTGTGGGTTACTGGGATCATTAAATGAGATGATGATGTGTAATAACCACCTGAGAGCTGAGGATGGCAAAACAACTTATCTTGATTATATTCACTGAATCCTTTCAGTTCCTTAAAATGTGTGGCTTTCTTAAGAACGAATTGAGCTTTAGACTTTCCCCTTTGGGCATCTCAAAATACTTGTTGAGGCATATGCAACATGTTCCTTTCAGCTTGAGATAATTAAATCAGTTATGTACCAGGCAGTGTATGCATTGCTTGAGGCTTCTAATGGTCGGCTTCTGTATTGCATCTTCTGATCATTGAAATGGGTTCTTGTTGACCCACATCAGAGTGATCGCACACTCACGATGGTTTGAGCAAGCGTAGATGCATTGTAGTGCAGCTAATAATGTGTGAACAGGGTTCACACCTGTCAACCTTCATTTTTTTTCACTCTGAGAGTAGCATTTATTTCCTGGGATGCCAAATATTAACTTGCATGAGTCCTATGGTGACATATTAACCCTCTGTATTCAAAGAAAATCTAATGAATACCAACTGCAGGCATGTACCAGCGGAGACTTGAATATAGACAAAGCTAAGTACCTGGTGGAGGAGGCATTAGGAAGAGCCTCACGCATAGACATGAAAAGCAGCAAATCAGTCACTGTCCAAAATCACTAGTTTGGTCTTCACAAATTTTCTGCCTCTTAGACCATCAACACCAAATCTGCCTCCCTGGGCCAGGTTTCTTTGAGGTGGTCATCAAAGACTAGAGGATGCCCTACTGCTCCTAGCATCGTGGTCTGACACCTAAAATTCTACCCATCAGGGTTCCTCCAGGGAGGAATGATCTCCTAAGCCTATTCAGGTCTGTCTACCCTTGCCTTACTTGTTTTCTGTTTGTTTGAACAGATAAATATTTGATAGCTGATTTTGATCAATTGGAGGTTTAAAGAAAGTGTTAGGACATCTTGCAGGAGTCAACCAGGAAGAAAAGATTTTAATGGAGACAGAAATGAATCAGTGGTAGATTTCCCACTTTCCACTCTTCTTTATTTCCAGGAAGAGCTCTGCTTTCTGTGCTAATACCAGGCCACGAAGCGGAAAGCACCAGACTGTAGAGCTCCTATGGAAATCCAAATTTTCCATTACTAGGACACAGATCTGATACTTCAGGGTTTGTGGAAATTATTATTATTTAGAACAGAGGCACAAGTACTTAGGATTCAGAGACTAAACCTCATCTTTCCTTTTTCCCTTTCTTCTTCCCTCCCTCTTTAATTTTTAAAATTTTAGTTGCTCTCTCTTTATGAAGGTGTGATTTACATACCAAAAAATTCACCCATTGTACATGTACAGTTTAATGATTTTTAGTAAGTTTATACAGTTAAGCAGTCATCCCCCAAATCCAGTTTAGAGCACTTCCATTGTAGCAGAAATTTCCTTCATGCCTGCCCAATTTATTTTTAATTAGCGTACAAAACCTTCTCCAAAACTGGCTGATAGATAATATTCTTTTATTTGAAAACCAAGGAAGCATGTTTTATAATATCTTATTCTAAAAAATGTATTTAAATTTATTTTTTTTTAGCTTCTATTATGCTATTATAATTACTGTGGCTTGAGAAGAAAGAGAGGGGGGGAAGGGATGGTCTTTTAGAGCTGTGAAGCCCGGTTTGCAGAGCTGTTCCCTTCACCATAGCTTGATGTTCCACACTGAGACTTAATGAAAAGGAGCTTGTTACTGGTGGCAGGAGAAAGAACCTACTTCTTGAGTTACCCGGGTCTTAAGTCACTAAGCCTTTAGTTGCCAGTTAATTGGACCAATAGTGCTAATCTCTGCTACTTGTTGACCATATTCTATGCTATTTTCTTTAAATGCATTATTTCCTTTAACTCTCACCCTGGGCTCTCTCCCTTTAGAAAGATTAGGGAAACTGAGGTTCAGAGAAATGAAATGCATTTTTCAAAATCATTCCACAATAAATGGCAAAGCCAGAAATCAAACCCCGGTCTGTCTCAGTGTCCACCCCCCACCTCTTTAAAAGTTGCGCTTTATCCCATCCCTGGACAAATGAATCAAGGGACAGTTTAATTGTTGGAGCTCTGCTTCTATTGCCAGGAAAGAAAAACTCAAAAACATACAGCCCTAGGGGAAAACTAAGCCAACATCATACTTAACCACCCAAAAATGATGGGAATTAAGGAATGATTTCAGGCAAGAATGCTTATGGCCTTGGAAGTTCTGAAATGTCTTCTGAACTATTCAGTGAATGAGGTTGAGTGTGAGAGTGAGTCTGTGTCTGGACAAGCTCCTGCTTGACTCACCCTTGGTGATTCTCCACCTGGGAATGAACTTCACTGATCTGTGGTAATGTTTAGGGAAGCATCATGATTTGGTGGCTTGAATAAACTTGGAGTAGGTCATTATTATATGCCAACTCGGAGGGTGTAAGAGGGACACCGTCTGCAGTGGTCTCTCCTTCAGCTAACTCCCAGGTGTATCACTTGTTTGCCACCTAGCAGATAAACACTGCCTTGTATTAAATTGTTTTCATGTGTGTGTGTTTTATCATCTGTCTCCATGGTTCTCAAATTTGGTTAAGCACAACAGTCATGGGAGTCACTTATTAAAATATGTTTCTGGTCTCCTGAGAAGTCTTTGATACAATCGTCATGACTAAAACCTCAGATACCTGTATTTTTATAAGGCTTTCCTGGGATTCTTGGAATGACCAATACTTGGGATTTGCTGGTCTTTAAAACTTTAGCTCTGTAAGGGCATTTTATTTCCTAATATCTAGCCGGGTGCTTGGAATAGAGTAAACTTCAGTAGCTATTTGTTGACCAAAGGAGGGAATGGATGAATATTATAAGTTTCTTGAGGTCAGTGATGATGCAAGTTAGCTCCCACAATGCTAGTAAATATCAATCAATAACAATTTACTGACTGATTAGTTTCAAATCTCTGTCTTCTATACCTTTGCCCAGCTCTAGGGAGATGGCCCTGAATCTGCTTAAAGTCTTATGTTCTGAAAAGCCTGATGCCTCTTTAGTGAGGTAAGGTGGG
Source organism: Ailuropoda melanoleuca (assembly GCF_002007445.2). NCBI lineage: Eukaryota > Metazoa > Chordata > Mammalia > Carnivora > Ursidae > Ailuropoda > Ailuropoda melanoleuca. The sequence continues at coordinate 90,940,653 of NC_048220.1, read as the reverse complement.
GGGGGTAGCATCCAGGAACTGATCTGAGTAGTTTCAGGGGTCCGCTTCTCCTAGAAACCGAAGAAGAAAACCAATTCCCACATTTTGCAAGTTTATTTTGCTGTAGTACAATGAATAATTGTCCTGAGGGGACTAGATGGCATCAGAGAGTATTAATCTTAGATTTTCATTTCCTGTAAAATAACTTTCCACTTATTACATTCAGTGAGAATACTTTGGGTTTCAGGAAATATGCATATTTTATCACAGACAGTCCTAAGTGTGCTCCCGAATGTATCTGAAGCTCTGGCGTGAAGAGGGGCAGGTGCAGGCAATTGAGTGAGCGGGAGGATGCCAGCTCAGGCTGTGAGAGGGCTGGAAGTACAGGTAGGACCCACTCACCTGGAGTCGGCACAGCCAGCACATCGTTGTCTAACTTTAGGCTCACTGAGCTTCTCAAAATTGTTTTTCAATAGGAAAATATTAAAAATAAAAAGACAGTAATAACCATAATGAATGGGCTAGGATTTTTCAAACCCCTGACTACGTTGCCGGTATGGTACTAGGCTGTTTCATGTCTCATGCTATTTAATGGATTCTTTATGGGAACCCAGTGAAGTAATGTCGTAAATGACACATGTGAGCATCTCAACTGAGTTTGGGGAAAAAAAGAAACACTTTGTTCATTGAACTGAAAATAAGTCCAGGGGTAGCTCCAGAAGAGTTGGATTTCTGAGGCTCGAGCCATACCCCAGGACCCTTCTTTTCCTTGTTGGCTTTTTCTGTGGCGATCAAGATCGATCCCAGAAACTCCAGCTTATACTCTCTGAAGATCAGTTTCCCATGGAAAAGAAGACTCACTTCCGGCAGAATCAGTGAAGTCCATGAGACCGTCCTCACCTCTGACACCCATTGCCAAGTTCAGGGGACCCCAAGATCACCGTCAGTTTTAATAATGTGCCAGAAGGACTCAACTCACTGAAAGCTATTATACTGATAGTTATGGTTTATTATAGTGGAAGGATACAGACTAAAGTCACGGGAAGGACTCCTAGCACAGAGTCCAGAAAAATTCAAGTAGCAGATCGTCTCTTTGTGCTCCTGCAATACAGTCATGGACGGAGCTGACTTTTCCCAGTAACCGTGTGGCAGGACACACAGCGTGTCAGCCAGGAAAGCTCTCCCAAGCCCTGGTATCCAGGGTTTTTACTGGGGCTCAGTCACAGAGACACAGTTGACCATCCATGTAGCTGATCCTTAGTTTCTAGTCCCTCCGGAGGTCAACCTGATCCACAGGGTTCAAAGCTCCCACCATAAACCATTGTAGCCCAAGGTCGCCAGGTAACAAAGTTGCTAATGAGGCAGGACATTCCCAGGACTTAGGGATTACCCCTTTGGAGCCAAGGGCAAAGGCCGGACTTCTCTTTGCATATAGTTAATTCTTTACTCTACAATTTCACAACTTCTCCAATAATAGCCCCGGCCTCCAGTGCGGTCATGGGTCCATCCCTGAACCAATGGCTCTGGGATGGAGAGGAAATATGCAGACTGGTTAGGCCTAGGAGTAGGACTATTCACCCGGCCCATGACATAAACCAAGACCAAGTAGTGCTGGTCCTCAAAGAAAGTTGGTCATTGATCAAATCCTTTTCAGTAGTAAATAAGAGGATGAAAGTCTGTGTTAACTTATGACAAGACTCCACACAGTTAATAAAACACCAAATTCCTTTTACTTTGATTTAATGGTAAGTCATTAGCAAGTCCATGCGAAAATGCACTAAAGGTGACTTAATAAATGTATTTTTTTTAGAAAGAGACAGAGCCTTTTGAAATACGACACGTGGGACTTAAGAAAGAGGCTGAATAGTAACACATTGAGGAGGAGGCTGTGTGTGTGATTGCTCATGCAGTTTCCCACCAGGAATGAGTTGTCTGTCTCATTTCCCTAGAGCAACATGAAAACCTCCTAGTGCAGTGGTTCCCAACCTTGTGATGCATTAGAATCTTCTGGGGAGTTTTTACAGTTCTAATGCCTGGGTCACACCCGATACTAGCGAAATCAGAATGGCTGGAAAAGGGATCCAGGGATCTGTATTTTTGTAAAGATCCCTGGGGATTTCCATGAGCAGCAGTTTGGAAACTACTGCCCCAGACTATGAAAACAGCACAAACGCTATTGCTCTGAACACTCGCTTCCAGCATGGCCGAATTCACCGGATTAAAGGAACACACCCAATCACCAGTCAGAGGAACCCCTCGTGAGAATCAGCAGCTTGTAGGGCAAAACCCGAGTTGGCCGTGTCTGGGTTCAAATCTGACTTTCCGTTGGCTAAGCGTTGGCTCTTGAGCAGGCGTCTTGGCCTCTGTAGGGTTCAGTTTCCTCATCTGTGAGGAACCTCTACTCCAGGGAACTTCTGAAAGAAACAGGAAGTGGCTGGCATAGAAAACGTCGATTCCTTTCCTTCCACTGATATATTTATTGTCAGAGAGAAACCCCTAGTCTTTTTTTTTTTCCCCCTCCTGCTTTTTACACTTTGTTGCTCTGTGCTGTTGTTTGGTTTGGTTTTTAACACATCTACGTAAGACTTTTTTTTTTTTTAATTCTCTCAATCGATGATGCAAAGGTTTGAGGTTTTCTTTGTTGTTAAATATATTTGTTCCCTTGAGTATTGAGTCCCAACAGGAAGAAACCCATTCAGTCACTTCTCCAAACAAGATGTATTAAGTAGCTATGACAATATTTCATCAATTCTAAAATGCATTCACTTGCAAAATAACTCACTGTTACTTCATGTATGAATAAGAGAGGAAAAACCTTTGCCAATGACGCTCTAACATATCATCAGTTCCAAGAGGAATTCCTGTTTCGTAAATGTTAAAACGAACAAGGAAATATACATCCTAGAGTCGGTGAGATGCGGTATCCTCCAGGAGCTTAGGCGTTGAGACACAGAGCTATACACACTCCTGATTCAGTCATCGGAGGCCAGGAAAGACTAAAACCCACGATGGCCTCAATCCTCTCTCTCCTGAGAAGAGAGTTGATTTCAGTTTGATGAGGAGAAAATTCTTTTTTATGTCTCTTTTATATTATTAAATGTCATACACTGATCACTGTTTCACCTTTGAGAAATACAGTGCCCTGTTCGAATGGTCCCCATTTTTAAATCCCATTTCTTTAAAACACGGCCAGTTTTAAATGGCTGTACATCATCCTACCCATGGATGGGAGAGTGAAAACAGCTCATTATTTCAGCAGATCACATGAGCCGTGATACAGGAAGGCAGGAGGCAGGAAGTTAGAGGGAATTCAATTTGACAACCATGTGTTCTTTCTTTCTCAAACCTCCCCGTTCAACTGAAGATTTTATGTGGTGATCCCAAATGGGTCAAAATGCAAGCTTGGGAAAAATTTTTTTTGAATAGAGCCCTTCGCTTTATTCTCTCTTCTTATATTTAACACAGATATGCCCATTTCTCTCTCCTTACATTAAAGCCTGATTGCCCAGAAATGTGCCTATGTTTACTAATTTTTTTTCTTATGTAGCTGGCTAAATATGTCCCCAAGGAAAGGCAAGGTGTTTGGAGCAATTTGGGGGACAGGTGAACAATCAGTGATTCTGACTGAACCCGATGAAAAGAAATCTTTGTATTTTGTTTGGGAAATTAATTTTTTGATGATAGAAAAATATTGCAGAAAAAAAATCACAGATAAAAGAGCATAAGATAAAGAAAAAAAAATAGCCATTTCAAATCCAAACGAGAATCCTAATAGCAGCTTGGTATGCCATGCTGGGGCCCCGCTCCAGTCAACAGAGCTTTTCTTTTGAAGGTAAGCAATTTAGAGAATGAATCTGCTCTACTGTCTGGTAGGAGGATGGGTGCCAAAGTTAGATCTTTAAGGAAATAATCTTATTAGCCCCTCTTATTAAGGAAGCCTCTGCAGTGTGTAGACTTTGAACCTGCCTGATAAAAAGTAGGTCTTGTCAAACAGCTCACAGCTCCTAGTGAAAAGGTTGAACTTTGTTGGTTTAGATCATCCAATCCAAATGCAAACACGTTTCTAAGCTTCTGTTTGCATACTCGGGGAGAAAAAAAAGACTTTCTCATTTTCTCTGACTCCAAGGAGCTGGCATCTCCCACCGAAATTACTAAATCGCTATGTTAATGGCATGCCCAGAAAGGCAAAACTTTCCTGCAGAACCTGAAATTTAAAGCTTCCCATTGTTATTGTTTGGGACCTTTTATTTTTTGACTCTTCATTTTTTTTTCCCCCTTAACGGACCCTGGTCCTTGAGTTTCTCGACCATTACATTTCTGAGCCAACCCCGTCTGAAGTTGTAAGGCTGAGATTTTGACAGCTTTGTCATTTTCATAGCTGTGAGGGTTGATGTCAAGCTTACAGGATTATTGCTCTCCAGGAAGACTTCACTACATAATCAAGCAGAAGGTCAAGAGAGAGAGACAAAAACTCTAATTAAATCAGGAAAGGCTGTCTTGTGCCTATAAAAAAAATTTAAAGAAATAAAAATCCTGCAATTTCATGCTTGGATCCAAGTGCAACAATTGGCCCCAGTCAGGGGCCTCACTTGTCGCAATGGACAACAAAAAAATTGCCATTTAAGTGAGAGGCTCCTTGAAGAAATAGCTTCATTCTTTGCTTCTACTGTGCTATTAAGGCTCTTCTCAAATCAAATTAAAGAAAGGCAGGGTAACACATAGCTTGATTAGAGGAATAGAATGGGGAGAGCAAGCTCTTGTCTGGCACCTGCTGCTTTTGCTCCAAAGATGTGTGGCTTCTGGGTTCTGGCCCAGTATGTAATGCAACTGGACAGTAGTAGTAACCAAACAGAATTAAAGGAAAGCATAAGACCCAGTCTCCTGCAAACAGAATTGTGAAGAATCTGACGGCAAGTTTTTTCATGAAGGCTCACTGCAATGAGGAACCAAGGACCTCATGGGATTCCCAAACTACTTTAATCCGTTTTAGTTCAGCACATCCTATCTGAGACCTACTATGTGCCAAACATAAGCTTGACATGAGTGGTTCAACAAAGTCATTGGCGGGAGCTTTGTGGCTATTGAGGATAGGTGAGAAAATACTAGAAATATATGACGGTAAATACAATGATAGGCCGATACTAGTAGCTTTTTAAAATTGAGCACCTACTGTGTGCCAGTCACGGTTCTAAGCACTTTACAGGGGACAAGTCATTTAATGTAAAGTTTAGACCTTGATGCCTGGAGCACAAAGGACACGAAAATCCCTTGAAAGGTGGTGTTTTAATTCTTTTTGACGGAAGTATAGGAGTTATATCCTATTTTGAAGAAATACAGGAATGAAAGAAAAGCCTTGCTAAATAGAGAAGCCTTAATCTATAAAGGCCTGAAGTGTGCCATAAGATATCATCCAAGAAATAGGGTCTTCCTCCTGAAGCATAAAACGAAAGGCAGGTGGTGGGGAAAGAGCTGAAGATACTAGAACAGAATGAAGGCTTTGTCCTATACGTGAGGGAACCAGTGGAGAATTTGTAAGTAGGGATGATGTTCAGATTTCTGTATTAGGAAGATCACCTTAAGATCCAGACTTGCTTCTATCCCTGCTGAAGTAAGAGCAGTGCAAGTTTGCCCCTTAGCTGTCCCTTGAAAACCTCCTCCCCTGCCTGAGGCACTTGTGTGGAGCTCTCGGAGATCAGACATCTGGACATTCCATTTGTTGATTAAAAATGAAAGGAATCAAGATTTTAATTTTTGGTGAATCCTGCTTATGGAAACGTAATGCTTCTATATCAAATCTAATGCTCTAGGATTTCTTAGAAAGCATCGCCTTCTTCAAGCAGCAACCTGAGTGTTTCCCACTAAGTGTCTGACCGACTATGTCTGTGGGAATGACACCCCCTGGACAGCTGGCTGGAAATCACATTAACTCCTACCTGCCTTTCCACTGGGCTTGTGTGTGAGAACATCTGTGTCTCGTACTTACAGGTCACGCAAAACCATCTTGCTGAGAGATGCCTATCTTTGATGGCCAGTAGCATGACTGACTGACTGACAGGCCAAAGAAGAAAGGTGGCGGCGGGGAGGGAGACAGAGAGGCAGCAGTAATGTGTAAAGCTACACTGAGGTGTGTAGGTGGGCACACAGACTGGTGGTGATGTCCCCAGGACTTACTACTGCAGGAAAGGCAGGCCACCGGGGATTAGATAATGAGCTAATATGTGTCAGTTTAGAAAGTGAACTCATTTCTTCCCTAACCATTTTGCTGCAGGTTAAACTCTCCTTCATGTTTCTGTAAACCAGGTGCTGGAAATACAAAGGTTTGCTTCCTGCCCTGGAAAGTAACCGATTTCCTTGCCACCGTTACTACGGTCAGTGGCTCCCATTTCTTCACGAGCAGGGACTGGGCACTGTATCCTGGAGAATGCAGTGTGTACCCCGGTTAGTGGGAATGAGGGTAGAGTTGTAAGACAGTGTAAGTCTCTGAAATGTGTCCAGTCATGAAAGGAAAGGAGTCAAACCAACAAAGCTGAATGACTTGGAAGGCCTTCAGAGGATGGAGGAATATTATGTAATTGTCCGGGGTTCTGAGAGGTGCTTTACCAGAGTTGACCAGTTGTACGGTAACATACCACGCAAACACGCGTGCAGACCTGAGCAAAGCCCTGGGCACCACTCTGCTGTGGTGGAAAAGGTGGTGAAAGAGCGGGGAGAAAGCACACCTATTCCAAACTCGCATTTTGCTGCTGAGCTTACAACTGGGGCGGCGTCCGCTCTCTGTTCTTCCAAACAGTGCCCCGGCACGAGACAAATCTTCAGTTGGTCCTAAGCCAGAGAATTGCGGCCTCTGCCTCACTGGCTGGGTCTGCAGCCTGAGAAGCAGCAGTTGTAGCCGCCCCCTCCCACTGACTGCCGGCCCCCACTCCACAGATTTCTCAGGAGCAGGGCTCTGGCCCTCTTGGTCATTTCGGGCATATGGAGCCTTCCTAAGCTCTAGCCACATCTCAGCTTTCTAAATTGAGAAGGTGATGAATTTTTAAATTCTGGAACCTGTGCTGTAATAATATTTCCACCATCCTACACATTACAATGCAAGAAGGCAACAGATAACGCTTTCCTATGACGCTGAGACCATGAAATATTGATGGGGGAACGGAGCGTGGCTGCGGTGTTGAGGTTTGCCTACAGTGAAGGGAGCACTTCACATCCTGGCTTCTCATTCCCCATCTTTCTCTTCTGACGCTGAGGATGGGAAGGAAGCCCCAAACCCACGATACCCAAGGCTACTTCAGTGAAAGCTCGTAAAGAACTGTGCAGTGAATTCTGTCTAAAAAGGTCTTTGTCAGGTCTCCAGGGACCAATCGCTAATGCAGCTAATACACATTTGATCTATACAGATGATTTTCCCTTTGTCCCCAAAGGAACCTCTACAAACACTCTGGATTTACATGGTGCCAAGCCCAAGTAGCCTGTCGGAAAATAAATAGCATTTTAACACATTCAAGCATCAGTTCCCAGGATGAAAAGTAGCATGTGGGCTCTTCTCTGAGTTTTCTATCTGTGCTATAGGACATACTCAAACTTCATTTTTAGAGCATTTCTTTTCTTGGTGACATTTCACTCTGAGGCACTGCATTCTGAAGAGAAAAGGGCACAAAGTAGAGACTCTGACGGTTTAAAAGAAAAAGAATAACATTTCATCTCGGACATTATTTCCAAACACGTGTTTGAGTGTCATGTGGGGACCAGTTAGGGTGGTACAAATATGCAAGACATCCTGAAGGAGCACCTCTTTGAAAATGTAATATTGATCTATTTATTGTAATACCTATTAGAAATTATGTGTGTGTGTATATGGATACGCGCACACACAGTTGTGGTTATATATACCTAACACTTCTAAGCTGCGATTTCATAGATATGATTAGCTAGGATGAGATAAAGTTGGAAACGGTGTTTTTCTTCAAAAGGACTTACTAAATGAATAAAGAGCTGAGGGTCGGATGGAATGGTGGCTGCCGTAATTTCGGGGAAGGACTGGCTGGGGCACAAGTCTGGAAGGTGGTAGGAAAATGACTCACACCTGGGAAATGCTGATCTGGGGAGATTCCGCACCTGTCTAATTAATAGGAGAGTCAGGGCCAGCGCTGCCCTTCCCTGGCCAGTGGTGATGAGCGTGGATCGATGTGCCTACATCCCCAGGCAGAGACAGACCATAACTGATTCCCTGTGGCTCAACGGGATTTGAATCGCAATTCCCTGTTATCAGAAGTCCTGTTTTCCTTGTGGTTTTAAGCAGAAAATTGCATGTTCATGGTGCCTCAGTCAGATGCGTCCTATCAACCCTCCTGCAGGTCACTCCAGAGACAGGCTGTTTGGAGAGGGAACTCCTCCAAATGAGTGGGCACTGCCCTGGGTTCACAGGCGCAAGGAGAGAACTCGTAACTCTCTCAGGTTGCGTCTGAGCCCATGATAGACGATGATAGTAGTGCCTGGCTACTGAGTCTTTAGTATCAGCCAGCCACGGCACGANACGGCACGGTAACCTTCAGAAGAGCTAGGGGAACTGGATACCATTATTCTCCCTGGTGTATTTACAGGGGAGCTGAAGTTAGAGACAAACAACAGCTAGGAGATTCAAATCCAGTTCTGTCTGACCAAGAGAGGGGTTTGGTTCACAAGTCAGAATAAGAGGCCACTCTCCAGCCGTGACCACTTTGGGGGAATGACTGTTCCTAGAGCTGTGGTGTGTTCCCAACGGGCATTTGAAAATCCTACAAAGCCTTCCCTAGAATAGCGTCCAGATTTAAACTTCGCCCCTGGCAACCGGAAATCACAGAATAAGAAAACATGAACCATGACCTTTTCTCAGGTATGGCAACGGGTGGGAGAGTAAGGGGGGATGGTTGATGTAGGAGAAAGAGAAGGAACAGAAAATAGTAAATCCATATTTAAAAATAGGAGTTTATGTGCCAGGATGTCTTCCCAGATTCATAGCCCAACATCACAGGGCCTATGGTATAGTCCTGATGACATGAGGAAAATACATATTCTCCTCGNATGTAGGAGAAAGAGAAGGAACAGAAAATAGTAAATCCATATTTAAAAATAGGAGTTTATGTGCCAGGATGTCTTCCCAGATTCATAGCCCTAACATCACAGGGCCTATGGTATAGTCCTGATGACATGAGGAAAATACATATTCTCCTCTATCTTTTTCCTCACCGAAATTATAAGGGTTTTGGACTAAATGACCATGTAAATCCCATTAAAACCCTTTGAATCTACATTAGGGTAAAAGTAATTTTTTTTTTGTTTTTGCCTTTGATGTGCAGTAACTCAGAAAGAGAGAGCAGGGTTGGACAGTGGTTGCTAAAACACTAGGGAAACCTACCTTCCCAGGAGACTCAGTCTGGAAAAGGACAGTAGAGCTGCACCATCATAAATGATCTCAGGAAAGGTTATATAGGATATCTCCTTCCGGAGCAGGGAAGAGGGCATGACCCAGGGAACAGGGCCCACATTCTATCCTATTCCTGTTCTCCCTCTTTGGGCTCTGTACCAGAAGGCCTTTCCCTTCTTGCCCATGCATAGACTTGGAATGTTGTGGAATCAACCAACTTTCTCAATCAGCCTCTGTACAGAACAAAACATGATGAGTCCTCTCCCTAAAAAGCTTAACCATAACCTCAAAAAATACGATGACTATTTTTCTTTTGCCTCATTTAAGAAAGTTACTCAGATGAGAATCATACAGTTTCTGAATCTTCTCTGCCACTTTACCTTCTTAAACCACCAGTTTGAAGATAGCCTTAAACAATTGGTCTGTCCTGTGGAAACAGGAAGTCAGTGCCTGGGGCAATTCCTTGTGTTGTTCTAGAAGCAATGATAGTTTCTCAATTCTGCCAACAAGACGCACGTAGGCCTCTTAGGTTGTCTGAACAGCACATATTTAGAGATGTTAATCATTAGGAATTGAGTTTGAGCTTCCACAGGGGAAAAAGACAAAACCAGGATTTATTTTATTTTTTTCACAGTTTCCTTTTTTTATTATTATTATTTTTTTAACCTTTTATTTTTTAAAATAATTTCGTATTATGTTATGTTCATCATCATACAGTATATCCTTAGTTTTTTGTTAGTGTACCATGATTCATTATTTGCGTATAACACAGAATTTAAAGGCCACCAAGAGTACCTATATTATTTACGGAGACAGAGAAAAGCCTGTGTCGTAAGACCAGCATTCTAAGCCCCCATATTATAATAGGACAGAGGGCCCAGAAAAGTCAGAGTTACCCTCAGATGAGGTATACCTGGTATGAGAGGAAATGTTCAGCTCAATGCAGGCTAATTAAGTACACACCACGGAGGGGGAAAAATAAGGGGAATGTTAACTTAATAAAGCAGAAGCATGACTCGCAACAGAAAGCGATTAGCTGTGGTGATCTGTGCAGCGAATAAAGCCAGACCATGTTACAACTTGATTTGGCTGATGTGTTTCAGGAGGACTCATAATTCATGTTTCAACTGGAGAAATAGCTTCAGCAAATGATGCAATATACCCCATTTTTATTCAGGTGGTTTGACAAAAAGCAAAAGACAGCATTGTTTGAAACTCTGAGAAAGGGTCTTGACGTCCGTGCAGTCCAGCTGCTCCTCGGATGTTGTCACAGTGTGTGGGGGTATTGCTCAGCAGTGAAATGTGGTAGACCCTATTTATTGTGAAGATTTATCATTTGGGGAGCCCTTGTTTACATAAGCAAGAAGAAGTGATTTGTATTTAAAAATAACTGCATGTTCAAGATCTCTTGTGATTATTTATATAGAAGGAAGACGTAGTTATTTGCTAACTATATCATTAGAGAAGAGATTTGTGGGCAAAACTGTGTTTTTCAAAGATATTAATAACATATGCAGCCTTTTTCAATTATGAAGTTTGAAGTACTGTTTTCTCATTTGGAAGATTTAGAAACTTCTAGCAAAACCTATAGATGCTAAAATGGCTTTGCAAAAACTGTAGAACTTCATTTACTGAGAAACTTAAAAATCAAAATTTAAAGTAATCCCCTTCTGGGGAAAAAAAAAAACAAACCAACCACTAAGTTCGTCATGAGGTATTGGTCCTGTAAGCACATTATTAACGCAAAGACACTGGATTGGATGGTGAAAAAGAAACTGGCTGTGCATTCCACTGGTTTTACCTTTAGCCTTGTGTGGCTATGAAGGAACATGTGAAAGGTAGTCAGACCTCTGCGTTCCAGCGAAGCCGTCCTGGGTAACATGAAATTGAGTGAGTCCCTTAATCTCTCTGGTCCCCCTTGTCCTTTTTCATTAAGATGCTAGTTTGCTATTAGATGGAGGTTCTCAACCTCTGTTGCTTGTAGCCTGGGGAAGGGGGCGTGTAGTTAAGTGGATGGAGGGATCTGGAGGATGGGATTTCAGCCCCCCCCCCAATCTCAAGCAGAGCAAGCCCTCTCTGGCCATCAAAATTCTGAAATAGGTTTAGTTTACAGTTTAATCAGCAGAAAGGTATTCCGTTGATTTTTTAAATGTTGAAATTCTCTTTAAAAAAAACAAATCCCCTCTTAAAACTCTGTTTTTATACCCTTTAGTTTTTATTGACCTCTGTCATGGGGCAACTACTGTGAACATGTTTATTGAAGGTAAATGATAGCAATGACTGCAGCGTTTTGCACAAAGATTGTTAGTAATGATCTGAGTGCTCAGGGAGCACTTTGAGAGGAGTCTCAGGCATCTGTGAACCAGCCAATGTAAGTTCTGTGCCTTTTGATTGATAATCTCTTGAAAATTCATAATAACCAAGGTTTATTATGAGTCACGAGTTGCCAGGCCCTGAGTTAAGTACCTTATATTTCTGACTGAGTCTTTTAATTCTAGAAGTGAGTTTCATTGCCCATAGTTTCCAGATAAGAAGACTGACACTTAGGGAGGCTGAACAGCTTGTCCAAGGTCACAGGTGAGCAGATGACTGACAGAACCTAAGGCCTTTCCCACCTTGTAGCTCTGCAGGGTAAAAAGAGGGTCCCCAAGGGACGCTCACTAAGTCTTCTGGTCTTCTGTCAGCCTCTAAGTTGATTATTGCTTAGTTATTAGAGGAATAAATGATATTCTGGAATGATCTTCGTCCCAAGGAATCATCTCTGTTCTTGTCACTCTAGTTAGCTGCTTCTGAGTCTTTTCCAGGAAACAATTTCAATATGTGTTGGACTCCTTAGTGGCAAGAATGAGAGAAACCACCTCAAGTTGAGAGCACAGCTGTAGCCACATTTGGCCAAGGCCTCCTGAAAGGTCAGCAGACTGGATGACCAGCGTTTTGGGTATGGGGAGCCAATACTACGACTTTGAAATCATCTGACAGAGCAACTTGATTTGCTTTTCCATGCGTCAGATCTTCTGGTGCCTGGGTTGATATATGATTGTGTGGTGTGTGACTGTGTGTGTGTGTGCTATATCATGCTGCCTCTCATCTGCTTATCGTTGAAGGATGTTCTGCTTTTTCACACACTGCAGCACATTCCCCATTGCTTTGTGGCGGTATATATCAAAGGGTGGGTTTGCCCCCTTTGGGCTCTATTCTACCGACCTACTCTATGTTCTCTACCATACTTTCCATCTCAGACACTAATTTTCCACCCAAGATATCTGAATTGGGATGAACTAAGCCATTGGAAGTGACAATCACTTAAAAAAAATAAAATAAAACAAAAAATCTGGCAAACAGGGGAATGCACATTCAAGGGAAGCCCTTGGAGAGAAGCAGGTTGCCCTTTTCTCCTTGTGTTCTTGGATGAGACAACTGACATTGCCCAAGCTGACTTCTTGCCTAGATAAACTGACTTAACTGGGAGGTCCTGCCAAAGGTGGTTTCATTAAGCGGTGCCCGGGGCTTTCGCAAAGTGAAGTCCCCTCTGCCTGCCAAGCAGGGACTTTCTAGCTAGACACCAGGGGAAATGCATAGCTTCTCACTACTCCTGCAAAGGAGGAAGCTCCTGTCCTCATCCTCGCTCTGCTGCGCCGGCGTACAGATCTTTCTGCCTGTGGCTAACATGCCCAGCTCATAATGTGTTGTTGAGCTACTGACAAGAAGGGAAATAGTGGACTGCGACTTGGAGAATTGTTCGTTTTGCTGAAGCGGAGACTTGGGGACAGAGTCATTGCTCTACTTGGCGGAATCAGTGGTCTTCCTGTCTAATGCTGTGACTTGGATGGGGCACCAAGGAGCATTTGTTGGGTGAGCGTTATCGCTCCGCATCCAGCTTGGAAGGTTAGTCATGTTGCCAAATGTGCCTTACTTCCCTTAAGAGCCCATTCTAAATCAATCTTCCATGAATTCATCAAAATAGTTTTTTTGTAGTGCCTCAACTTGGCTGCTTCCATATCCGTGCCCCTGACCCATGGCGGCCACTTCCAGGGCATTCCCTGAACTGTTCTCTGAACCTTCCTCCCTGGAGTGTTGTCTGTCCGCTCCCAGGGAAGGGCCCTTTCCCCCTGGCTCATTTGCCATAGTGGCCATATTTCAGTGCTCTCTTGGTTCCCAATAGATGAGTTGGGACACGCCTCAAAGTGCTCCTGTTTCCTCTGAAAGAGGTTGAATCTGGGAAGAGAGGGGGGAAAATATATGTGGGAATGGTTTAATTGTATCCATGAGGATTCTTAGTAATCAGGATGCCAGTGTGTGTTTTCCAGAGCCTAGAGCTGACATAAATAATGTAGCGTACCTCGCTTTGTGCAGGCTTGCTGAGGAATGCTGATGGAGAAAAAGCCAAACTGGGATCTGAAGCTCCCGGCTCCCGGCACAGCCTTTAAAATCTTTTTATTGAGTAGCAGTTCTGAAACTGCAGCCAGGGCCTTGGCGGGCTGTGTATGCCAGGAGAGGTGGATGGAGGAGTCACTCTGGAGGAAGGCGGCTCAGTTGGTTTTTGGAGGACAATCTGGAGCAGCGCGGGCGGCTCCAGCTAACGATTGGTTAATTTCATTTGCCTTCTTAATCCCAGAAGGAATAGGACAGCTCTGTCAAGGCCCTGGGAGCCGGGTAAGTGTGCAGCTGTTGCTAACAAGATATGACTGGCCCCTCAAACATTGTTAAAAGCATCTTGCTAGCCTTTTAGAGCCTCTTGCCTTAATGGTAAGAGCCAAATGAGCTTTGCGGGACAGCTAACCCCAAATGAAGTCCTGCAGTTTAAGCTCATTTAAAGGCGAAATATGCACTGGGGAGAACAAGAGGGACCACAAACGCCACAGTTCATTTGCAGGAGGGAAACAAATGTGTCTTTACGTGGGATTTTTTACATGAGGTCTGCCAAGCCAAATTTCCAATTGAAGCATCTTCCAGATTTTGATTTAAAGTGTAACTCAAGCCCTGTCTGGGGCACCAACGATATAAGTGAAGGAAAAGATGGGTGGGGGAGTAGAAGGATGGTAGAAATAATTCTCTGTTGTTCATGTTCAGGGACAGGTTCTGGGCACTCAGTTAAAAAAAAAAAAGTCAGCTATTCCTTGCTTATACTCTGGTGGTTTAGAGAAGGACCTCAGGGAACATTTGTTTTTTGTTTTTCCTTTTGATTAAGGCATTTGGGGTCTAGAAAAGAAGATTAAAGCAGGATCCGTTTAATTTATTTAGTTTGCCTCACAGACATGAAGCTTCAGAATGGTAAGTATCAAATTATCTTCCTACGGGTCGGGGACAAGCGGGGAGAGGGGTTCGCAGGCGGGTGTTCCGAGCAAGGACCTGTTAACAAATCCGGGCTGTTTTATAGCTTTGGCCAGTGGTAGGAGTTGACGTGTTGACACAGAGAAAGCACTGGTGACAAGTTTGGTTGGACGGGGAGGGTCTGTGCAGCTTGCCTCTTATGGGATGGTTCTTTTCTGCTCTTGCTGGTTTGACACTAAGGAGACCTCATTGGGACACCTCATTTACCCACTTAAATCATGAAAAAATGTAAAAATACTCAGATACTTTCGTCATGGAGTGTGTGTGTGTGTGTGTGTGTGTATGTGTGTGTGTGTGTGTGTAGTGCTTTTAAGTTGCTACATAGTTGTTTTGGCTCTTCTCTGCATTTAAAAAAAGTATTTAAATGTGTTTTATAAAATAGTACTTGGAAATTTTGTCTGTTATGATCCTCTGAATATATTACTAAGAACTCTCAAATTCTGGTTAAACTGGTGGAAAAGAAGCACTTTTTTTTTTTTGTCTCCGCCTCATTCCATTGTCTCCTAGCAGTGCCCAGATTACGTTTAGCTGCTACTTTATAGGGTTCCATCAAAATGTGGGTTCACTGCTCACTAGAGCCCCACATCCTTCTCTCTGCTGATGCAAATGCTTTCTTTCCCAGATCAGAGCAGTTTTGTCTTGTTTTCCCTGCCAGTTTCCGTCCTCATGCGCAAGGGAAAGAGGATTGAGATGTCTTTAGTCTGAAAGGTCTATCTCAACAGTTTTCTAGCAATCCTTCCAATCTTCAGGCAATGCCCATCTGTGAAATGGGCTTGAGACCCAATGAAAAGTGTTAATACCTCGGCTCTTGGGAACCTTCTCAGTCATGGTTGCGAATATGTGAGAAAAAGTTGCAGATTTAGCTAAGGGGCTGTCTGTAAGCTGTTCTCTGTAAGCCTGAGTTGAGAAATACTTTAAGTGCCCCCCCCCAAACTGGTTGCTTGTTGGTTTTTATTTATAAGTGCATTAGAAGAAAGTACATTTTAACTGCAGAGAGAAATACAATACTTCTAATAAACAAAAGTCAGTTTTTATAACCTAAGAAGTGACCTGAAGGAATGTGAGGAATTGATAGAAGGCTGTGGTTCTCGGGTGCAAAGTCACGGCTTTATGTTTAATTTAACAAAACATTAAACATTTCATGTTTAATTTAATGAAACATTAGAGCACTAGGATTTGTCACCTTCATGACAGAATGTCAGAAATGTGGGATAGTTTCAGAATATATGTTCTTCCTGCAGAATTCACATATGACACTGGAAATGTTTCACAGCTGAGGACCTATACTTTTTTCTAGGGGTCTTTTTTTTTCTTCTCCCTGATAAAAGCAGAAGAAGCAAAAAAGCAAGTAAAACAACAAAAACAACACCACATTAGGCATGCACTACTAGTCTAGCTAATTTTAGGGGGACTATTAGCAAGCATTTAGGCAAATCTATTAACATTTAGCATCAGCACAAATGGAATTGCATTTCTACTTTTTGTGTTTCTGACAAAATAAGCACAAGGATCTTCAGGACAAGGAAAAAAATGGATGTCGGAACCCTGTGTTGGGTGGTCAACTTTATTAAACCCGTTTAGATTTTTTTTTTTAAGATTTTATTTATTTATTTGACAGAGACAGCCAGCGAGAGAGGGAACACAAGCAGGGGGAGTGAGAGAGGAAGAAGCAGGCTCATAGCAGAGGAGCCTGATGTGGGGCTCGATCCCATAACGCCGGGATCACGCCCTGAGCTGAAGTAGACCCTTAACCGCTGTGCCACCCAGGCGCCCCTAAACCCGTTTAGATTTTTTAATAACTATTCAAGAAAGTGGGGTGAGATCTTTGGAAAAATTCAAGTAAATCTATCAGTTTGACAATGATTGTTACCAATGAGGAGAGGAAGTCTGCGTTGCTGGCCAGGTTTCTTCTTAGTCTGGAAAATGTGGTTGCAGGTTGATAGTGCCAATTTGCCTTTGGCTTGTGATGGACAATTTCCCTTTTTGTATTTCAAAGTGCTGAAATATAGATATGCCCGACCTCTCTGTCCATATTTTGCAGGTCGGGGGGATTCTATTCGCATCTGATGCTTAAAATGTTTAGCTCTTTCTGACAGAAAACAAGACTCGATGTTTGAGCAATGCAGGTGATTACCAATTCATAAAACATGTATGTGTATGTGCACACATACGCATTTATACACACACACACACACACACACACACTGCACAGGCAAACAAAAGCTCCCCACATTCTGCCTCCATTCATTTGAACTCTCTCCTGCACCATCTCTGGATGCTGTATGAGACACAGCGTAGTGTTTTGTTTTGTGATGGCAAGAGTGCAAACACCTGTCCGTGTTATTACACACTCAGTCTGAGTGTCCAGCTTCCTTGTGTGCCTTGAAGCGGCTAAGACCAGATGCTTCAGAGAGAGATGTCATATTAATGCAATTCAGAGGAGCATATGGCAAGAGAAAAATCGTTATGACAGTTACTGACCTGAAGAGCAAGTAGCTTTTTTAACCTTTAAAAAAATTGTTTTAACTCCATCCTAAGTAGCAGCCAATACTTTATTTAGCTGAATATATTTTAACTCTTGTAGGTTGCATTCTGGAATGGGGGGGGGGTGCCAAAGAGTGGCCTGGACTTGTAGAAAGCCCTATTTCCTTTGGGGCAGGAGAAGGGAGAGTAGGGAAACCCCCTGGTTGGGGCTCCTACTCATTACCCACTCCCTGGGACTGCCTCCAGACTCTGGGCCTTTGGGTCTGGGGCTGAGACCCAACACGGTGGGATCCAGCTTACCTTGAACTGCCCTGGGATGGGAGGGCACCCCTTGGCTTCTGATCCCCACCCCTCCCCCCAGCTGAGGAGGTCTGAGCAAAGCTCACCCCATGTGCTGTCCCTATAGCCCAGAGGTTCATCCAACTGCCCGCCACGCTGGCTGCTGCCTCTGTGACCCCTCTCTAAGCACCATCCTGACCTGCGTGTGCCCCCGATGGGGTAGAGGGTGATGGCCAGCTCTGTTAACTTCAAGAGGCCTCTTTTGAGCCTCTCTATGTGCCCAGGACTCTGACAGGCCCTGGAAGTAAAAGCAAATGAGACATGATTCCCGTCTTGAAGGAGAGCCTATCTAATGGGGCAGTTGTGCGAACAAAAATGTGTAAAGCATAGTCTTAGGTGCTGTGGGGACTGAGGAGGGAGAGCCTTTGAGTGGCTGCAGGTACCAGGTGGGTGCCGAGGAAAGGGCAGCTGGTCTGCGTACAGCAGGTCAGGAAAGGTCTCGTAGTGGCTCTTGGTCAAGAGAGGGGCCTGGAAGTTTTCTGGGCCCATTTCTGGGCCCAGAAATGGTTGACTTCAGGTGCCAAGTCCAGTAATGTTAGTACACAAGGAAGGCAAAGGATTGTACTAGAATGATTAGCACAGCCCTCACAGTGAATGGCTTTCCACACCACCGGTCTGTACCATCCTATGGGAAGTCTCGGGCAGCCGGGCAGTTCATGGCTGTGCAGACGGCAAGGGCCAGGCATTTAAAAAAAACAAAAAAAAACCAACACACGGGTTTATGTGAGAGCTCCAATTTCCATGTCTAATTTGACTTCGAGAAAACCTTGTGCTGGCCGCCACTGTGTGCACCAAACAATTAAATGTGAAGGTCCCAGATGGAGCCTGGGGGCTGCTAGCTTGCAACTTTGCAAACGGACAGCAGGTCCCTGTAAAGGGATTTCATCCTCTGGCTAACATGCTTTAAATCTGAAAAGATTTTAGAGGAGCTTTTACACAACATAAACTGTCTTTGGAGAGAAATCTTCCCCCAAATTTTGCCATTTTCAAGTGACCCCCACTTGAAGATCTGCTTTCAGAATAGGTATTAAAAACATACATTTGTTTTCATCTGGATTTATATGTGTGCGTGTGTGTTTATATGACAGTGGGAGTGTTTGGATTCCTTCATAGAGTCAAAGCTTCTGGAGGGGGAAACAGAAATGCAGGCTGAAACGCCAATTCCGTAAAGATCCACGCGATTACTCTGTCACGGCTAATGAGTGCATTTTTACTTGGCCAATGTAGTACATGGTGTGGGGTCTTTTTTCTTTATTTTTAATTTTTTAGTAGTTTAACTGTCTACCCTATGGTAACAGCAGAGATGTTTCCACTGCTCTTAGAAAGCCTTAGGGGGTTCCGCGGGTTCCGCGGGCATATCTTTTGAGAACGGGCCATTAGTGTTTACTTGGGAAGGTGGAAGGGAGGCTGCCGACAGTCTCCTAGACCTTCAGGGTTCTGCCACTACTTGCCCCTCACCTGGCCCCAGGCCGGGAAGGGCTGCTGCCCATGGCCGTGGGTCGGCAGCACAACCCAGGACTCAATCCCAGGAGAGACGGGGCGGAAGGACCCCACCCGCTTCCCACGGGCTCTGCCTCCCAGAACTGTCAGTGCTCCCTGGGACTTAGTTAAGCACCAGGCTGCCAACAGGAAATGGGGATCAGCCAGGGCCGTCTGACGGCTTTTGAGTCAGAGTACTGGGCCTTTACCAATTGCTGAAGTGACTGAGCTCTCACTGTCCTCATTTATCTGTCTGAAGAGTGGCTGCTAATACTTCTCAACTCTGTGGGAATAATGCTAACGATGACCAAAAAAATAAAATTGTGACCAAGATATCAGCTCACACCCCTGTTCTCCGACTTCTGTGCGGTTTGTGGGCTTCTGTCCTTAGACTTACCTTAACTTCTGGGTGCTGCTCCGAAGAACCAAGTTCTGATGGTCCTCAGCCCATCGAACCCTGTGCCGTTCCTTTCTCTCTACTACGCACTGAGCTAGTTGTGGGACTCGCCCCTTTCCCTTCTTAGGTGCAGACATCAAATCACAAGCCAGCAAACAACTTCATCCACCCAAAACCTTGGTGCCGAGCAGACTTCACTGAGAGTTTGAGAAAAAGGGAGAGTTTGGCATGCCAGAGGTGCAGAGAACTTGAAGTTTCTGATGGCCTCCTTATTTCTTACACAGCCTCTGCTGTCCAAGGAAGCCAAGTCAGTAAAGATCTATCCACCTGAGGCCCCAGCTCCAGGCAAAGTTCCCCGCTGCTTCTCTCCCCACCGGCCAGAAATTCAAGCATTTGTCCCACTGTGTTTATGCAGAGCAGCTCGGCACCGCTCCACCTCGGCCCCCAAAGCCAGGGCCTTGTCTGGACACTGGCGGGCAGAAGCCAGTCTTCTGTGCTTAGCCTTTCCCTCTGCTGAAGGAAAACAATCGTCTAGAGATGGATTTCCCTACAGATGGGAATGATACTATTTCCTATCACCAACCTCCAAACCAGAAGGGAAAAGTTTTTAGGTTTTGGTTTTAAATAAGAGTTTTTCTGACGTGTAATACTGTATTATGTATTCCATGGTGAGTTTCAATGTCCTTCCTACACGGACGATTGATTAAATGACTGATGGATCAATGATAGAGGCAATGTGGCCAAAAGGTAGGAGCACAGACTTGGGTGCCCTGCCATTTACTAGCTGTGTGACTCTGAGCAAGTTACTTAAGTTCTCTGAGCTCCAGGTAAAATGAGGGCTAATCATGGTACCTCCCTGAGAGGGTAGTTATGTGATTCAATAATTCATGTGAGGGTCCTTATCTCAGAACCTGGCATTGGCAATTGTTCCTTACTTTGTACTCAATTTTACCATTTCATTTCATTGGTCCAAATTTCATGATCAGGCTTTTCCTTCTGTTTCCAAAATCATTTCAGTTTAAGTTGATAGGGTACTAGGACTGTGGCACAGCCCAGAGCCTGCCTCACCCCACCGGGTGGAAACTGGCATACAATTACTGACCCTCCTGGGCCGCCTGGTGGCTCAGTCAGTTAAGCGTCTGCCTTCAGCTCAGGTCCTAATCCCGGGCTCTCTGCTCAGCAGAGAGCCTGCTTCTCTCTTTCCCTCTGTCGGCTGCTCCCCCTGCTTGTGCTCTCATTCTCTCTCTCACTCTGTCTAAAAAAACAAAACAAAACAAAACAAAAAAAACCCAAAAATTACTGACCCTCCTCTTCCGTCTTCAAGGCAGAAGGGGGCAGTCTTGCTGCCTCCCTCCAGCCTGGATTTGGGGTTAGGTTTACTTCTCTGTAGTAATATCCTCCCTGCTGCTATTTTAACCAGAGTACTAACAAACCCAAGGTGATTCAGAATAACTGGAATTAGCTGAAGTTTTGTTTTTCCCGCAAGTAGAGTTTATGGGAAACACAAACATTCAGAAATATCTCATTCATCTTCAGTGGCAGACAATCCGATTGTTCAGTCTTGGTTTGAGTCCTCAACAATTATTGCAACTAAATTTTAATCAACAGTTTCAGTAACAATATTGAATTTTAAAGTTCCTAGCTACTAGTTAGAGCATGGCTTAGCTCATACATGGGCAAATCAGTCATTCTGTGGTGATTAACATCTATTCAGAACAGAGAATGTATTATGGGTACTAAATTATCATAGGAATTAATGCAGTCTTTTTAAAGGGCTTTAAATATGTTAATAAATACAATATTCCAACACCTGCAGCTCAAGGAACCAAAGTCATTAAATTATATCTATTATTGCAGGGATCGAAGTCGGGGGAAAATAGTTTAATGAGCATGAATGAAACAGGGGTTCTTTATTTAAAACTTCTTACCTAAAGAAAAGGTTCCCTTTGAGGGGTTATACTATGGAATCATCTGCTATACAAAAAACAAATCAGAGACAATAATTTTCTGGCTTTGGAGAATGAACTTGAGGGGTCTTCTGGGGTCATGGCAGAACTTTCCACTCTCTTCCCGTTGAACTTGGGATTTAACTTCCCCCTTCCCTGTGGCTTCTCCAGCTTCAGTTTCCACCACCTTCTCACGCTCCACCCAAGAGCCACACCCTCCTTTCAGTTGCTCAAAGGTACCCAGCTCCTGCCCCCTCTGGGCCTTGGCACATGCTTTTACCTCTCTCTTCGTGACACTTATTTTGCAGCAATCCACTGATACGTTGCCAGGTTTTGTCCTAAACAAATTGTAATTACTAGCTATTTTGATCCTTGCAACAGCCTAATGGGCTATGTTCCCGTATCATCCCATTTAACAGATGGAGAAATGAGTCAGAGAGAGGTTAAGTGCCTTCCTTGAGCTAAGGCCTGCTAACCTGAGATCTTCTCTTCAACACAAAGTTCTGCCTTTTTGGAAGGCCAGCTACCACTATCCCTCAGATCTCAGCTCAGTTGCTGACCCTGTCACCTTTATCTAAAATCACCCCATCCCCTTTTTCTCTTTCATGACCCAGGTAACCCTTTGCAGAAAGCACTAGCACAGTTTAAAACCATTCTATGCATATGTATTTTTAGTTGTCTTTTTCCTTCTCTGGCAATACTCGCATGTCCATGAAGGTAGCAGCTGTTTTTGTTTGATGCTATCCCTGTAATAAAGTAACTACCATTTCATAAATACTGAATAGATAGATACTTATTTAATGGGTCCTTGAACTCAGATGCTCACCATTGGCTATCTGTCTCCAGAATCAACGATATTTTTCATCTATCTGACAGATGAAAAATATTTTTTTCAAATTTTTTGAAAAGGAAGGGCTCTTTTTGTGATTATTTTTAAGTCAATTGATGAAAAAAAATGACATCCCAGCATAATCATTTTTATATTAAATCTGGGCCTTTGTACATAAAAGATTAGAAATGATGATCCAGTGTAACTCCTGTCTGACAGGTAAAGAATCAGGGAAGCTTGGAGGAGAAGCCACGTGTCCAAGTAGGGGGCTGGTCAGGACAGTGTTCAAGAGCAAACCCCGATGCTCTTGCGCGTGGCCCAGCGCTGTTTCTGCCCCTCTGCCTTGCTCATACAGTCACCCAGGCTGACGGCATCAAGAGACACCCATCAGAAGCAGAGAAGCTTTTTCAGACTGACTTTTGCTGCTACTGAGAACATTGTGCTTGGCAGGTGGGGAGCAGTAGATTGAAGCTCTCGTATTTTCTTAAATCTTGGGGGTGTTGGAGGTGAAAATTAACTGTCTGAATATCCTCGTGGTGGAACGCGTTTGAAAAGCTATTTCCTATGACGAGGTGGAAGAAGGAAAATAAACAAACACACGTTGTGTGGAATTAAAAATGGAGGTCCCAGAGTCACACATCTTGCCCAGAGTGAGACACCAGCCTTAGAGAAAGTGCCTCATTTTCCTGGTTTGCCAGCTTATCGAGGACACACTCTGACTACTAAAAGCCTCAACGCCATGGTTCTTTACCACCTATGAGCCATGGGCCACATTGAGAATCTGATTAAAGTTTTGGGCTGTATGCCCAGAGAAAATGAATATATACAAACGTGGAACATTTTGCAGATTATTTCAGGGAGCTTATGGACATTCTTTTGCCCATTTCATGAATCTCTGCAGGCCCATGAATTCTGGTTTAAGAAGCCCGGGTAGCATATAATATTAGTTAAGTATAATAGTAGTATTAAGCTCTGACTGTATGTCAGACACCTGGCTACCTTTATATAAAGGTATGTGTGTGTTTATAAACATATATATGCATATATTCATATATACACACATACATATATGTATATATACGTGTGTGTGTGTGTGTGTGTGTGTATTTTTTACTTAATCCTCGGGTATTACTACTGTTCCCGTTTTACAGTAAGGAAACCGAGGCTTAGAAAAGCTAATGAAGCCAGAAAGTATTAGAGCCTGGGTTAGAACCCAAGTGATCTGATGTCAGAGACACAGAAAAGCGGGCATAGAAAGTGTGTGTAAAGGAGACCTTCCCCAGCTTAGATGTAATGCCATGATAAATCCCATGGTAGAAAATAAAGGCTGAACAGGACATCTCCAGACTGTCACTGAAGTGTACAAGGACCAGGGACTCCACCTCTAGTCTTTGAACTCTTCGTGGAAAGGCAGTTGGAATGGTTTCAGAATATCTCCTCTTTCCAAGAACTGCCCTTGACCCACTGACATATTGAGGGACAGAAATTCCAAGGGGTTTGACATCCTTAACCCATTGGGCTGTAACTGGCAGTTCTTGTGGTTTTATTATAGCCTGTATTCAGATTATTTTCAATTTGAGACTGTCTGTCGTCAAATGGGCAGATGGGTCCTGTCTGAATGTGAAACCCTCATAGGAATATTCAGACCAACTGGATTGTCAACACACTTTATAAGAGGCTATTAGTGTGAGGTGTGTTCAATTATTTCTTGCTTTTCCCAAGAGAATAAACAGTGAACCCATTAGAAGTTGCTTAAGAATGTTCCTTTGACCATTTTTTTCTTTTTCTTTCTTTTTTTAAAGAAAGAATTCGTTTTCATGTAGGCAGGGTCTTCCTAAGTTAGAACTAAGACCTTTAATGGATTTATATACTTTGAAATGTTTCTTTTTCATTCATGGGGCTTATCTAGCCATTTTATCTTATAGTTAGTTTCCTAAGCACCTGCTTTGCACTTGGTTTAGTCCAAACCCCTGCCTGGACCTCGAGAATAAAGAGGTGAATAAGATAAGCCTCTGGCCTCAAGGAGCTTACAGTCTGAGAGAAGAGCAGGACATGTAAACAAATCAGTGTCTTTTGTCACCTTGTGTGGTGTAGTATGCAAACAAAGGACAAGGCGGTCAGCTCCTGTTTCAAAGGTTATGACCAGCTACAAGGACAGAATGAAGAGAACCAGCTAAGGAAGGTATAGTTTGTAGAACAAAGATTCTCAAACTTCACGGGGCAACAGAATCCTCCAGAGGGCTTGTTAAAACACATTGTTGGGCCCCAACCCAAGTTTCTACTTCCGCGTGTCGGGGGTAGGTCCTCCAGTTTGCATTTCTAACAAGTCCTAGGGAAGCAGTGTTGCTGCCGGTCCAGGGGACACAGTTTGAGCGCACTCTTCTAGCCCTTCCAGTGCCAAGATAATACAGAAAACCCTCCTTTTCAGGTTTAAGTTTTCATCCTCCTAATTGGAAAATATTTCACTTTTCTCTCTCTCTCTCTCTCTCACTTGCTCGATGTTGTGATTTTCCTTATGAACATGTGTGTTTCATGCTTTCCTTTGAAATTTGAGCTCCGTGACATTCTGAAAGCTTTCCTCTTTTCTTCTCTCTTTTTTTTTTTTTAAAGTATACCTGACTTTGACTTCTTAAAGGTAGGAACAGCAGGATACCAAGAAAAATGATAGGCCACGTATATGAATTATGAGTTGTATAAATTCTTATGGATGTGAGTCTGTGGGTGTACCTTTATTCTGAAGCCAACGCCAAACAGCATTGTTTCTCACAAGATCTGCTGGACCTGTGGCTGGACAGTTGGTCCAATTTTAGATCCGCTCTTGCATATCCTTAGGTCATCTTAGATCCTGGTGAACCTAAAAGTATGTTCCCGGGGGAGTGAAAAGAGCGTTGGGAGAGAAGGGGGCACCCCAGACAGCCTGAAACAGCAACAGTGCTACAGCCTTGTCATAAATAGTCACGTTTTTGGCTAAATGCAATGGAAAATATGAATTCATGTCAGAAAACAAGACCAAGTTCCTACATTAATGATTCTGTCTCTTTTTCTTTATTCTTTTGGTCCATTTTGCACAGGAAATAGGAACCTTGCGGACAGAAAGATCATCATTTGTCAATCCTTTTACAGCAATTTTCCCAGCATTCTTTCAGCTCTAAATGCTTTTAGTATTTGTCAGGATCCTGTAATAGCTTTAATGGGAGGGAAACAACAGCAACGACGATAACAACTATTTGCTGCATAAGAATGAATTGAGAGGCTCTCTCCTTTCTGGACCACAGTGCAAATGATGGCTCTGTCCATATGTGGGTTTCCACATGCAGCTGTGCAGTTATTGTTTGCACTTAGACCTTAAGTTGTCTATAATTTTTATGTGTGTAGGAATGATGCCAATTGAGAGAGAGAATGGACCAAAAAAATATTTAGCATCTCGGAGATGAGACAAGTCAATAAACAGCTTGATTACTAATTCATTCAGGAACAAAAATAATGGCTTTCTAAACTGAAACGACCAAATCCAATAACTAACTGTTTGTCAGGGCAGTAATAATGGTATTTGTATCTCTTTTAATTGGCTTTAACCTTTCCCTTCATGTGTGCAGTATTAAAAATTTAAAGAGGAAAGTATTTAGAGGCATAGATTTACGGCACTGCGTGGATTACATGCTTTTAATGAGGTCAGGACAATAAACCATCTGAGCAGAGCCTGCTGCCCAATGATGAATGACTCCCTTTTACAATAGATAGGCTACAGCGAGTGTGCGGGCACACATACATGCTCCCAGGCGTGTCTGTGTAGACCAAGGGATTCTCAGCTTTGCTGTGGAGCTAGCAGAGGGTGTTTCCAGTGACAAGGAGTGTGTCAAGAGATTTTCAAAATGCAGAGCCGCAGTATACCGTGTGAAAAAGCGAAAGTTGCAGAACGAAATGCGCAGTGTTCACGTACGACACCGATTCACATATGCCTGCTTATGTACAAGCATATATGCAAGGATGGAAGGAAGGAGCAAAGAAGGAAGGGAGGGAAGGAGGAGGAGAAACAGATAATTTGAAGGGAACACACAGTCGTGTACGAGAGACAACTTGCACCGCCTGGTAGAACTGATCGTACAACACCCTTGCCCAATTCCATCATAAACTTAGCCTGAAATTGTAGATGGTGAGAATATTTACTCCACAGAAATCAGCAAATGCTTCAAATCAGGGCTTTTTATCTCTGCAGAGGCAACTGTTAAGCTTTGATCAGTGTTCACTGGACGCATAACCAGAGTAGTTCTAGTTAGAGTGGGTTTACTAGGAGCGGGAGATGAAGCACGAGGGTGGAGAAGAGGAGAAAGAAGACATTGTTCCTCTTTATACATTCTTTATTTGTAAAGGTCATTAAGCATATGTTACTTCCTTAGACATTTAAACATTGTGTTTTATTTTAAAATTTGCAAATATCATGTAAACTTTTTTAAAATTTAAAAATAGAATCAATCACTTTTACCTTGTAAATCAGGTCCAAAGCATTCATACAAGGAAAGGAAAGACAATTCAAATGCTGGAATCAAATGGTCAAAGGACTTTAGACTCGGCCAGAAGAGTATCCTTCCACGGTGGCAACTTCCAAAGCAGAACCACACACAAAGTGTTAACTAGATCAGTCCCGAAGAGTGGAGTGTTGGCAGTCAGAACCCATCCTGCAACGGATTCTAGTAAAAAAATAAAAAGTCACCGTGGTACTTCCAAAGCTCATCTCCTATTGATCGATTGACCCGAATATTAACATACTCTTTTACCTAATCAGCAGCCCTGAGTTGGCAGCATGAAACGTTACTACTGAAGAGAAAAGCACTCTCCTCCAGACAACAGAGCTGCAATCCCACTGAAAAACGTACCATCCATGTGGGCGAACAGTCTAGCACCAACTGAAGAAATGTTGCGACTTCCTTTCTGCCGCTTTGAGCTGCTGAGATCTCTAGTCAGCCTCAGTAAGCGGCAGAGTAAAGAAACTCGTGGTTTCCCCTTCCTTTCTAAATCCCTGTGATGATGTCGGTTGTTCCGTCTATAGGACAGCCACCAACTCCAGGTGCTATTTTTACTTAGGACCTGATTGCCCTTACTTCCTAGGACTCTTACAGATCCAAGTCCTTTCCTAGAAGCCCATACCTACCTGACCGTTCATGCAAACCAATGCTTAATTTTATAAACATCTCTTCATTCATCAGCATTTATAGGCTTGGCACAGAGTTAGGGTTGGGGATACGGTGGTAAACACGTCAGACGAGGACCTTGCTGTCATGGAGCTGACATCCCAGGAAGCAGAGGCAGGCACAAATAGGTAAATCAGCAAAACATCAGTGTGAGTCATGTTCGAAAAACCATGAAATAGGGGTGTGTATGAGAGAGTACCAGGTACTTTATACCCCCTACTCCAGAGATGCTGGAAGGGAAAACGTTTCTGAGAAGGGAAACTTGAACTACGGTGTGAATGACAGCAAGAAGCCAGCCATGTGTATCTCGTTACAAGATGCATACACAAAATACTCTTTTATGGAGAATTTTCTGCTCCCGTTGAGAGCAAACCCACTTTTAAGACACAAGTCTGAGAAGGACAGACGGTAGATACTTTCTTTCTTTACCGATAACTATTTTCAAAATAAACTCCTGCAGTCATCATTGCTCCAAATACTTTTGAAAAAATGTACAAAATGTGTGTAAGTGTCTCCGACTCCGTGCTCTTAAATCGCCCTAAGCTGTTCACTGGTCACGGTACTGGGCAGTATCCTTTCCCAGAAGAAAGACAAATATAGAGCAGTGATAAGTTGAGATGTCACAGACTATGACATCTCACAGTTGTGCGTGTCTGTGTGACTTCAACAAAGAGACTGTGCGTTGGAGGGGAATGTGTGTCAACTTTGGACCAGGAAGTATCTGGGTTCAACTGTCAGCACTGCCACTACCTCAGCGTCACTCTGAGAATGGCATGGACCCTCTCTGAATGCTCAGTACCCTCCATTGTAACATGCGGATGGAAAAATGCCCACTTCGTGGGGTGATGGCAACAATTAAATAAGGTCGTGTCTATGAGGAGTAGCCTAGAGTGTCCCTTTAGATAAGTGTCTGGCAATACTACTGAACTGAGTCTCAGCAAAGTGAGAATATCATTGCTTGGGGACAGAAAGAGCTCATTCTTGTCTTTGCTGCAGTCTTTCTGTTGGATGCAGAGCTATAATTTGGGACTTAAAGTTGTAGTAAGTTTTGATTGATTTTGATTGGGCAAGAAAATTGAGAACATAACTGTCATTTTTTCAACGTGATCCATAACAGTAGACAAAAGAGACATTATCAGATGGCACCCAGCAAGAGAAAAGTCCATTCTTTTAATCCTTCAGTTATTTAAGAGTCCTTCTCATACTCCTTTCTCCTTGTCTCTTGCTTCTTGTAGCCCTTTCTGGTTCTCTCCGAAGCACCAGAAATAAAGCTTGGAACCAACTGGTCAGAGTCCTTGAATCACATCCCATGCGCAGTACAATTTATACAGCAAACTGCATTGCCTCAGAATAGAATTGTAAGGACATACATGAATGCTGACTATATTCCTAGGGGTAATGGGAGCTGCATATGAATATAAAAATAAAAAAATCAAAAACCTTGGAAGAAAAACAAACATGACAGAAGCAGCAAGATAATGTTTTTATGTTTTCACCTTTAATTGACTAAAAATATCAATACAACATATTCCTTGGACAGTCTCCCCAACCCCCCTCCCGTCTTTTTAATGGGAGCACGGAGGTGGTTGGGAGGAAGAATATTCACTGAATTGATAAAACAATGGTTTCCCCTGGGAAAGTGCAAGTAGAGGGCCAGAAACGGTTTTTTTTAAACCCATTTGCATTGTTTGATTCTTTTTCACACCAGCTTGCACTACCTTTTAAAATTGAGACTACCTTTTTAAAAACTGAGGAGGAAGAGAGAAGAGTTACTTTCTACCCAAGATAGCCACGTTGTTTTCAAGTAAGTTTTATTAACAAGTAACAATTACTTTTTTATGATACATTTAAGATAGTGAATTATGAATGACTGAAAATCCCCTCCAGCCTAATTGAGAACCATTATGTCTGGTAATTGCCACTGATTTCTGCAAACAGTCATTTTTCTCGGGCCTATTAACATAATTTGAATTTTTAATTGCCCTTCATAATTGTCTATTGGAGTTAACAAACAGTCCCATTCACCAAAGGGTTTCAGACCAGGTCCGACCCCCTGAGAATTCACAGTGAAGACATCTAAGACCACTTGAGGACACCATGAGGAGTTCGTGGACTCTCAAATCGAGGTGGCAGCCACTGTGACAAAGGTGACATCTTTTGAAGGACCCACCCAGCTGTGGGATGACACATTTTCAGATTTCGTAACATTGAGTTGGCCCACTCTGTTTTGAAGCTGCCTCACCAAAAAAGGAAGAGTGTCACACTTTGAAGAATTTTAACGAGGACCTTCATCACAGTGCCTTATCTGTTGTACCACGATAAGTGTGAATGTTCTGGTAAAACAGACCATGTCCTATCATGTCCATTTCCTATAGGATTTGTGAGTGGGTATAATTAACTCAGTGACATCAGAGAAGGGCAGGATTCCCAGTAAAGATACATATGTATCTTCATATATGTATAATCTCACTCACACACACACACACACACTACAAAAGCACCTTGTGTTCACTTTTTAAGTTTAAGTAAATTCAGAAAGGTAGAAAGAGAAAAATATAAAGAAAAAAATGAGCTATAGCCCTACTAATAATAGATAGTATTTTTTGTATAAGTCCATCGATACGTATAATAGTGTTTACATTTTCTCACATGACTCAATATTCTTCTAAAATACTGTCTTGAAGACTGCCTGTGATGGAACATATGGATTCTCCGTTGGTTATTTATGCATGCCACTCCTGTTGGACATTGAATTTCTCAGTTTTTACCGTCACAGAGAAAGGGATAGAGCGAACCACCACTCCCATTTCAAGTCCATC
The DNA here is from genome assembly GCF_002007445.2 of Ailuropoda melanoleuca. NCBI lineage: Eukaryota > Metazoa > Chordata > Mammalia > Carnivora > Ursidae > Ailuropoda > Ailuropoda melanoleuca. Next base: position 90,910,461 of record NC_048220.1, on the reverse strand, counting down.
TCTGATAACCACCTCAGGACAATGTCCTGGAAGTTGAGTGATTCAAGGCTGTGAACATACTGTGGAATCACTCTCCAAAAAAGTTGTATCTCAGGATATACTCTCCTGTCGCTATGTGAGAGTGTTGAATTGCCCAGACTTTTCCCAGCATTAGTTATTACATTTACTAAAATCTGGGTCCAGTTGCTAACTTAAAAAAATACATCCCATCATTTCTTCAAGTTGAAGTTGTTCGATCAATAGCGAGGTCAAACATCCTTTCATCTCGTCACAAACAGCCACATGGGTGTGCCCCTGAGCTGTCCGTGTTCACCTCCGCCTTGCCCGTTTTTCTGTTGAGGTGTGTATCTTAATCTTACCGGCACAGTTGAGATTTGACATTCTTGATGCTTTTATCAATCTCTGGAGACAGCTCTGCCTCAAAGCCACCGGGTAGTTAGTGCCAAAAAACAACACACTGTAGACCAGAACACACAACTGGTCATGGTGCTACCTAAAATGGGCCTTATTTTCTGCCCACCATCACATTTTTCTGCATTTGTAATTGGTAGCAAGGGTTCGCTCCTCTTTCATAAAACCATAGCAACATGACCCATAACAGGAAACCAAAAACAAAACTGCCCCAGGGAGCTCTGTGGCTGTCTTCCACCTTCCAGGTCCCCTGGATTCCTGTCTTGGTTCCCCTTGAAGCGTCCCAGTGAAGCCCTTTGGAATCTGCAGCTGGTGTAGTATCAAGGCAGCTAGAAAATGCACATCGGAAATACAGACGGGAGCCATTAGTCTGAAATATGAAATCAAAAGCAGTTGTGTGCACACAAGTGTGTGGTGTCCGACGTAAAGCAATAGCTTATCAATATATGGGCTAGGAATCTGCAGCTTAACCCTACAGGAGGGGCCTCAGAGATGGCTGGCAATTCTAGCGTGAATATCTGATTACCGGAGTCAAGTCGGCTTCTGAAGTTGGAAGCTCCAGGGTCTATTCAAGTACCTTCAAACACAGTTCCCAGCTGCGATATTTATGGGATGCCCTACGGGCAGCCGATTTGCTGGTGTGAGAGGAAGTCCGAAGCTGAGACATTTGTCCTTGCTTAAAAACTGTCAGTGCTATTTGTACGGATGCGTTCAAAGTGGCCATGATTCTTCATAACTTTTTGGATGAGTTCAACAGGGACATCAAGGAAGGGCACTAAACTAATTCCTACATGGAAGCTTCCAGTGTTCAATGTCTGCTTGTGACTCTGAGGGAGACATTTATTACAAAAATAGCAATAGCTAGTTATCATTCCTGACACATTCCATGCTTTCAAATTGAAACTAACAATCTTATTACTCTTCTCTCACCTTCCAGAAGGAAGTCCAGGCATGGCACATTTTTCTGTGCTTCCTATCTCAGCCTATTCTTTACATACTTTGTTTCAAACTCGGTTTTCTCAGAGGAGGAACTGGAAAAATCTGCTTTCTTCATCACCTAAAGAGCATTGTATAGATTGAAGGTAACCACGGTTCAACCATTAACTTGGTCTCTGTCTTTTTTAGAGCTTAAATAATATACAAGGACTTCTTGGAGCAAGTGTGGTTTCCTTTCAGGAAATTTGTAGGCACTTGATGGCTGAGGAGCTCAAGATCTGGAGTCAGAAACTGGTTTGAATTCTGGGTTTGCCGCTTTCTGGATTCAAGAAGTTGTTGCGGATGTAGGGAGATAGGATTGTTGTCAGGTTTAAATGGAATGGCATGTGTATACAGTACACACTCAACTGTTTCTAAGGGTTGTCATTATTAATAGAAGTTGACAAAAATTATTTTATCTAACATTCAAGACATCTGTGGATCAAGTGTGTAGGTTTCCCTCGCTTAGGCGTCAACAGCTATGTTCTCAGCTGATTCCTGCAGGCCCAGTCCTGCTTTGGTGTAGAAACTGAAAGGGAGAATATGGAATGACTTTAAAGATGCCAGACGAATCTTTGCCCTGAAGCCAACTGTTTATTCAGCTCATTCAACTAACAAATAATTTCACTGGTGATTTATTGTTTTTCTCAGTGAAATTTTCCTTCATACATCCATAATTAAAAAGGATGCAGAGCACTAAATCGGTGAACCTGTCACAGAACATTTGTTAGCATTGAAAACCAAGGCATCATAGCTTTTAGGAAAGAAAAATGCAGAAGTTAGAGAGACCCTGTGATACAGATGTTTTTTAACAGAATTTTATTTTAGAAATGAAAGACTGGGTGTGTGCCTACTCATATGTGAGCATGAGTGTGTTTAAAGAATTGAGAGCAAACTATAAAGTAAATGTAATACCATGTCCTCCATGATGATGGCCTAATTTTAATGAGCACATGAAATATTTCTAGTTTCTTTTAGTGAAAGCATAGTTTTGTTTTTTTTTTCAATGACGGGAAAACTTTCCAAGGCTGGGAAAGAAATTGAATTACTTAGGCAATTCACAAAATGTCCTTATTTAAGGCACATCCAGCACATAACTGCCTGTAAGGAAGCACTAAAAGGAACAATAGGTAAGCCTTTGAATCTCAAAGGCTGCCTGTAGGGAAAGAAAAGTGTAACTTCAACTGGGAGCTCAGAGCAGAAGACTTGAGACCTCACTTTTATGCCAAGCTTAACACACAGATTTGGAATTCTGTGAGGCGTGATGCATGGATCTCATAATGATACTTCAAAAATTATAAGAGAGAAAGGATAGGAGGCATTAAAGATAAGTGTGTTTCTCCCAGACGGGTTCCACATAACTGAAGGATTCTACACACATAAAAAATGAACTTGATTCAAACTGTTTTGTTGATCCTAGAGCACCCTACCTCTTCTCGCCTCCTTCCTCTCTCTACCCCATGCTAACTGAGAACCCGATAAATCAGCAAACAATATAGAAGCCTCATTAAGCCTCCAAGCAGTGCCTAGTCTCACAAGAGAATAGCATTTTGAAGGAGACAGAGAGTAACAACAGATATAATCACGAGGAAGATAAACACCAGAATAAAAGAAACATCAATAAAATATACCATGCACCATTAAGGACCACCTCCAGATAAGATACTCAGCTTCGCAGTAAAAATCACAAGTGAATTAATGTCAAAAAAAAGAATGTTTGGTCTATCAGGCTGTGTCAGACTGTGTTGAAAATCATGTCCGCCTAGGGAACTGTCAAGTTTTCCCAACCTCCATTTGAGGGGTAATTGTGCCAGTGACTCCGAATGCTGAGAGGGACCTTGCCACATCACTTTTCATTGCACAAAGCACCCAATTTGTTGGAGCAACCTGTGCCACCTACTCAGGCTGGTCATTCATTTCGAGAACCAGTTCACTTTTATTTTAAAATTGTCACCCTCACTTTTGTAACTTTTTATTTTGGTACAGTTTTTCGAAATTACAGAAGTAGTGGAAAGAACACCTTGTACACCCCTGACCAGGCTCACCTATTGTGTCTGTGTGCCCAGTCTGTCCTGTGCTTGATCATTCTCTCCCCCACTTCTCTCTGCCTTGCTCAGCGACACTCACTTTCTCTCCCTCTCTCTCACCAGCCCCCCACACGTTATTTTTTCCTGAAACAATTAAGAGTAAGATGCCTCTGCCTCAAGCTCATTTACCCCTGAGTACTTCAGTGTGTGTTTCCTAAGAACAAAGACATCCTCTTACATGACCACAGTCCAGTTGTGAAAACACAAAGTTAGCATTGAGGTACGATCCAATCCTCAGTCCACATGTAAATATCATCCATTGCCCTGAAAGTGCGGTTTCCGCTCTTGTTTCCCTGGGCCAGTGTTCATTTCAGGATCACACCTTGCGTGGTGTTCATGTCTTTCTGTTTCCTTTAATCTGAAGGAATTCCTTTGCCTTTGTATTTTTTGATGGTGACATTTAAAAAATTTTAAGTGTCATTTATACACACGCATGCACACAGAGAAAGGTATACATATCATAAATGTACGGTCCAGTGAATTTTCCAGACAGATCAATGGAACATGATCCCAGCACCTAACAGCTCACCTCAGCAATTAACTTTCACAGTGCTTGCTGTATAGCAGAAAGAACTGTAGAAACATGAGTTCTTTCTGACCAAATTCATCTCTTCCATCCTAGAATCTCTCTCACAGTTATGGCTCTAAGTGGTACTGCTCTAACGGCAGCCCAGACACCTTGCCCTCTCTGACCAAGAAGGGCATTGCTGTCTCCTATGTCCTAGATGAGGCCAAGTGTTTGGCTTAATGAACGTTAGACGGGTGGACGGTTTTGTTTACCTCCTCAGATCAGAAGTTCTCAAACCGTGTGTAGCAAAGGAGGCTTTTATCTCCAATTCTTTAGGGGCCCTTTAAATATGGTCTTTCTGCACAGGACTGGTGTGCTGCTTGTTCCGTATGTGACTTCCCATGTGAGGTTGACCTCACCCAAACTGGTCTCTGACTCATTCCTACTCATCACGTACTTGGTTGTGGCAATCTTAGTTTGCTATAAAAGTTTCTGACCATTTTCTCACAACCTCTGTGCTTCTCTCCTTATACACTGATTAGTTGGGACTCATGGACCACACTTTGAGCAGCCCTGGGCTAGGACAGGTAACTGGTCAATCAGAGTTGAGCTGGTTTACATCCTCAAAGATATTCCTAAGTTCCCAACCTGCTTTAGGCTACCATCCAACGGCCCTGCACAGCACTGATCTCAGTTTGTAATAGTACTTTTGTTTTTGAGATGACTTCATTAGTGTCTAACACCCTGACCTGACTCTGAGCTTCAAGAAACAGGGAGTTCTTTGGTTTTGCCCCCCATTGAGTCCTCCGCAGTGCCTGGTGCGTAATAGACACTCAAGACAGATAGGTGGAAGAGTGACTTCATCAATAGTGTCTTGTGACTAATGATGAAACAAAATAGGACCAGGTGCCAACATGAGATCTGTAAACGCTGGTGGAACTGCCTTTGATATGAAAGGACAGGGATCGTTCTTGCTCTGAGAATGTAAGAATATTTTGTTTGGGTTTTGTTTTTTTTTTTTTAGGTTTAAATGGGAGAAATCACACTTTTGAACACTGAACTGCGTCTTATATATAATAGTAGGCACTTAAAGCATTCATTTCTAATTAATCACTTTGAGAGCATAGCTCTACTGTAGCAGTTAAGCTGCATGTTACTATTTTCAGGAAGTTCTATATTTGTCTAACTGTATTTCTTTCTTTCTTTGAGAGTCAAATTTAGCCAGGCCTCATTTCAATGTTTATTCTTAACATATGCAGGGGTGGGGTTGCAAAGTTATATTTTACTAAGCAACCAGAGCTGGATTTATTCAGAAAAAAAAAAAAGAGAGAGAGAGAGAGAGATTATAGATGGTTTGCAGGAAAATCGAGCTTTTCAAAACAAAACCTGTGAGCAGATTGTTTTCAAGAACTTCAATAGGCTTTCCTACTTCCTCCATGCATATAATAATGATAATAAAGGTTTAAGTTCGATTCATTGGGAACCATCCCCAAAATGTCTTAAGACTCCCTCAACTCTCGGACCTGATCACCAGAGCAAACACTTGAAATTGCTTGCTTTGTGTTTCCAAGTTCTGATGATCAGGGGTGTGTGGTCTGTGCTGTATGACTGCCTCGGATCAGGGCATACTGGGGTCAGCAAGACCCTCAGGAGTGTCTTTCAGGGTAAGGCATCTCTGCTGGCTGACAAAATCTTGAGTAGTGCAGATAGGTATCTGAAATACACATCTCACCCCTTTCTCAACGTAGTTTTCTCAGCCTCTAGGTGGCTTTAGTCAGGGCTTACAACTCAAGGGTGGCATTTTAGGAGAACCGATGGGGGATGAAAAGGTAGTGTAAATGTAAAAGATACAGCTCATTCTGTCTTTGAAATTGTTGGTGTGAAAAAAGCTCAACAGTGTTTTATTTAAACAAGGTCGGTTTCGACCTTGATTGACTTGCAATAAATTGCCTGGTGCAAGAGGCAAAAGGAAGTGGAGAGAAAAATGGCAATCAGCACCAAATGTTTCACATATTGATTGACAAGCACCAGAGATGTGCTAGAGTAAGATAAATTGGCCAACAGGGCCCATCTTGACAGCTCCTGAGATGGGAAAATTATTCTTGTTAATTTGCTGCGGGAACCTTGTCATTTACGGAATGTGCACGTGAGTGTCTCCTAATTGTGTAAACAAAGTTCAGATTCCTAAGCAGCCTCGTTCTGTTATGGGGTTTAGTAATGTTTGGGTCTGCATCACCAGAATGCATTTGTAACTGGCTCTCAAACTAGGGGAGGAAAAGGGAAGCAGGCCACCTGCTTTAAGGAGGCATTTGCAACTGAAATACAAGGAATTTCTTGCCACACATTTTCCACTTAACAGTGGGTTTCAGGCACACTCGAGTGTATGAGCTCTCCTTCCACCCATGTTCCACAGTTCCCTCCGGGCATAATGGGTCTAATTGGCTTTATCTCGCTTCCGTTTGAGTTTGGAGTTTTCAAATATGTAAAAGATAATGTTTCAGAGATTGGAGGGTATCCAAAAAAACATTCTCATACTTTCTTATCTTTACCTTTCGGTATCTCCACCTTTCGCTTTTACTTTCCTACTTACTTCTCTAACATTCTCTTTCTCCTCTTCCTCTCCTACTGCTATGCTGAATTCATGAATGTCTGTTGTTTCTAGCCAACTCCTTATACCTCTTCCTGTAAAATGGACTATATTTTATATTACACATTAAGAGACTGCCAAAGACATCCTTCTAGAAGTTGACTTTCAGGTTTGTTTGACATTTTTTGCAAATTAGGTAAAAAATTATTTTTACTTTAAGAGTATAACTTAAACAATTGAAACAGAAGTTTCTTTGTTTCTATTTTGTCAAATAGAAACACTCCCCTTCATTACTTTCCCTTCCCTCCCTCCCCCCATCTCTCTTTCTCTCAATTTTTCAGACCATTTCTCCATTCTTGATTGGGCAGGAATGATATTTACTCTCATTTAAAAGGACGATATGGAGAAGAACTTTAACATCAAAGACCGGTTCTTAATCACCCTCGTTAATGTCACAGCTCAGAATAATGTATCACTTTCCCACTGTTACAAGAAAGATCCAGACTCAAACATACTCACACTTCCCACATTCCTTTGTGCAGACTGCTTTAATATTAAGTTGTTCTGGTCTTAGGCAGGTCGCAGAGGTTGGAAGCATCCTGGCTTGTGGAATAAGACGAAGAGTTGCTAGGACCTGAAATCACCTGGAGACCGTAGACCCTGCTGAAGGCAGTCAGTATTAGACCTACAGACAGACAGACCGAGTTCTGCAGGCTGCAGAGATGCACAGTTGGTGATTTCCAATCTCAGTTTACCAACGTCAGACTTTTCCAAGTCAGTGTCCTCTCATATCTTTTTTTTTTTAAGATTTCATTTATTTATTTGAGAGAGAGAGAGAGCGCATGCACACAAGTTGGGGGAAGGGCAGAGGCAGAGGGAGAAACTGACTCCTCGCTGAGCCCCATGCAGGGCTCCTTTCCAGGACCCTGAGATTGCGACCTGAGCTGAAGCCAGATGCTTAACCGACTTTAGCCACCTGAGCCACCCGGGTGCTGCCACCCCCCACCCCTGCCCACTCATCTCTCATTTGTGTCTTCAAATAGTCCTGGGAGGTAAGTGCATGGGATTCTATTTTCCCCACTTCTCATTGGAAACAGAAGCACCAAAAAGTCAAATCAGTTGTTAGACAGAGGCAGGGGAGGGCCCCAGAAAGCTCATTGTGGCTGCTCTTCCGGTGGCCATTCCATGCATTACTTGACACCCACTCACTGTTGTGCAGGACCTCCTTCCAGCCTCATTCTTTCACCCCCAACTACTGGCGATGTCTATTCTAAACTTGTCTTTGCTTTCCATTTGTCCTCAAGCCCTCCTTCCCCAGGAAATGTTAACTGCCTCTCTTCTGGGTTCCTGAGCCCCTTGAAGCCAATCCCTTCCATAGCAGTTACCACACTGAAAATTGAGCTGCCTATTTCCGTTTCCGTGTCCCTCACCGAAGTGTGAATTCCTGGAGGGTGCAGACTAAGTCCACTTCCAGTGGTTCGCCTCCCATCTAGCCCAGCCCGGCTGGGGGTCAGCCCTCAGTGAAGGCGGCCGAATGAAGTCCAATGTAGTGTTCACTCGGGACAGCGCAGCAATTCTGGAAAGGGTCAGGTCCGGCATCCCTGCGCTCGGCCTCTTTCTTCATCTGCATGTATCTTCTGACTGGCGAATCATCTGTTTTAAAAATTCTCCTGACTCAGAAGAGGGAGAGGGAGACTCTGGCCTGCCAGCAGTGCTTAGATGGCTAGAAAATGGCTGCCCTCCCGTAGCCTAACAGTGCTAGGAAGTCTTTTTTAGCCTGCTCAGGTGTTGTTTACAAGATGCCAAGAATCTTCTAAATTGCTGAGAACAGATGAATCCGCGGAGAAAAATGCTAGAAATAACACTGAAAATTTAAATGGTAGGATATTTTGGGTCTCTTTGATGAACAAATTAATAGCCTGGGATGTGCTTATGAACCACAGTCCCAAGCCTAAGGTTCACCAGGGACTCATTTATTGGAAGAGAAGTCCTCTTTGGATTGCCCCTACGCAGGATCTGTTGCTCCACGTAAATGAACTCGATCTCTCCCGCTCTTCCTCACGTGGGTCACAGTCCCCATTCGTGTTATCTTAAGGACAGTAAGGCCCTGTACCAGAGAATCTTGTTTTTGTACCAGAACACAGAAGCCGTCTTATCCTGTTTTTATCAACACGTAGATTTCCTTCTTTCCATCCCCTCTTTGGGCCATCGAATAATGGTTTGAATGCCTCCACCCACAGTGAACTCTTCTCCCACACAAGAAACCCCATCTCACTGTGTACTAGTCAAATCATTAGAAAATATGTCCTTCTGTTTAGCCCAATGCTTTCTCTTATCTCCTCTATTCCTTGGCCCCTATTCTCCCCTCTGCAAAGAAAATAAATGCCGAACTCCTCTTGTAGGATCGGACTAATCTGTCCCTGTGCACACTNTCTTGTTTTTGTACCAGAACACAGAAGCCGTCTTATCCTGTTTTTATCAACACATAGATTTCCTTCTTTCCATCCCCTCTTTGGGCCATCGAATAACGGTTTGAATGCTTCCACCCACAGTGAACTCTTCTCCCACACAAGAAACCCCGTCTCACTGTGTACTAGTCAAATCATTAGAAAATATGTCCTTCTGTTTAGCCCAGTGCTTTCTCTTATCTCCTCTATTCCTTGGCCCCTAATCTCCCCTCTGCAAAGAAAATAAATGCCGAACTCCTCTTGTAGGATCGGACTAATCTGTCCCTGTGCACACTAGACCCTCCCTGCCCATCTCCAGTTCTCCTAGCTGAGCGTCTTAGTTTTCTTCAGATCCTTACCTGATTCACATTTAGTTCCTCCAACACCATCCTGCCAATTTTCTTAGGACTATCTTCCACTTTACAGATGTCCTTCTTGAAAGGTTACTGATCTATGAGTATGTTCTGACTATCTTACAGTAGAACTTCAAGTATGGTTTCTCTGGATCAGAACCTTGACTTCTATTAGTGATTTGTTTGAGCCAAACATACCAATCAGTGTGTCGTACCAAACCTTCTGATAGAAAACTCCAAGGTTTTTTCATATGCACTTCTGTGGTATCCTATTTTCCCAGCTAGTAGCTGTGTAGGTTTTTTCTTCTTTTATCTTAAATGCAGAACTTTACATTTACCCTCTTAGATTTCGGTTGGGATGATTCAGATATGTTTGGATCTTCATTCACTCTCTTGTCGAAAATAAAAGCATTTAATTCTAGCACTATGTTCTCTACAAATATGTTAAGACTATTATTCGTATCCTTACTCAATTTTTCAATGAACTCACTGAGAATGCCCACCAACAGAGCCCTGTGGCATATTACTGGGAACATGCAGAGGATAAACATTGGTGGGTCACAACAGATGATTGAACAGGTCATGAGTGCGTGACCATGGATAGGTCACAAGAAGTTGCTTCAAAGTGTTAAATGGTAAATGCATAACAATCAAGTCCCCACAGATCTTACCCTTGGATTGAAAATTCAGGGATCCCTAAGGACAAATTAGGTCATGTGAATGAATGAAATAGCCAGGGATCAGTAAGAGGGAATGGTGAAGACTGTGGTAAATTGGACAATATATATTTTAATAAAAGGCATTAAAATTCAATTAAAAGCAAGAAAAAAACCCCACTTCTTTGGTCAAAATATATGTCTGTCAGCCAGATGAAACCAGTGAGCTGCCATTGGGCAGGCTCTGCTCTAGAGAGCATCATTAGAACCAGGGGCGGGATTTGTCTATTTCTCCCACGTGACCATAATCCCCAGGCTCTTAAAAATTCCATAGATACTTACTACTTACCTGGGCACGTTTCCTCCTTGGGTAGTTAAAATATTGATTCACTAACTGGTGACTTTTTGCCAGAATTGACAGTGACAGTGTTATTTCTGTTGATTGTTGATTTGATGGTTCTCAGAGAGCTAAGTTTCCTGGCTAAAGAATTTGGGAGCAGGCTAGACCTCTTTCCCCCTTCTGTCTTGTTCCCAGCACTCTCCTGTGGGTGGTTCTGATACTGGATAAGATAAACCACCTAGAGCAGACCTTCTTGAAAGCCATGTTCTTTACTGTGTTCATTTCCTACTACTAATCTAACAAATTACCACCAATTAAGTACCTTAGGACAACACAAATTTATTATCTTACATTTCTGGAGGCGACAAGTCCAAAAGCAGTCTGAGTGGACTAAAGTCAAGGTGTCAGCAGGTCAGTATTCTTCCTGGAGGCTGTAGGCAGGAATCTGTTTCCTTGACTTTTCCACTTTAGAGGCCACTTGCAGTCCCTGGCCCATGGCCCCTTCTTTACATCTCTTGACCTTTGCTTCTGTGGTCACATCTCTTACTTGAACTCAGACCCTCCTGCCTCCCTCCTGTCTCTCCAAATCAAGATCCTTAATTATATCTGCAAAGTCCCTTTTTTTCCCCCAAAGATTTTATTCATTCATGAGAGAGAGCATGAGAACGAGAGGAGGGAGAGGAAGAAGCAGGCTCCCTACCGAGCAAGGAGCCCAATGTGGGGCTCGATCCCAGGACTCCAGGATCATGACTTGAGCCGAAGGCAGACACTTAACCAACTGAGCCACCCAGGTGCCCCGGCAAAGTCCCTTTTACCATGCAAGGTGGCATATTCATAGGTCCCAGGGATTAGGACATGGATGACTTTGGGGGTCATTATTGTCTCTACCACAATTTGTTTATAACTGAGCTATGGCCACGAGGTCAGCTGAAGGGAGCACTCTGCTCTGTAACCTTCATTCTCATCAACTGTAGGCATGAGCTGTAGGCAGGAGAGGTTCATTGAGGAGGAGGGTTTCATGAGGACTTAGGTGACTGTAACAGTCTCTGTGCTGTGAAGGGCTTCTCTCCTGAGCTGAAAATTTAAAACAAAGTTGTTTTCTCCTCCCACATTTAATCCAGAGATAATGTACCCCATCTTCTGAAAGTAAGCAAAACCATAAATAAGATCCAGGAAAAGACTGGTGGTTTATATCCTGGGGGCCATAAAGGTAAGACTTCAGTGATACTTGAGGAAGAACATCTCTCCAAAGCACCCAGGCTATGAAGAGAAAGCAAGAAGCCTGGACCTTCAACCAGTCATCAAAGGTTGACTTCATGTCCCCCCCCTTTCCCTCCCCCCCCCCACATTAGCTTGCAGGGAATTAGGAGTAGGTCTGTAGTGCTGGATTCAGAGATTGGTATGACGTAGATGAGGTTTGGCACTAAAAATGCTAAATAATTACAACTCTGAATTTTGTCAAGTTCATTCAGGAATGTGTGTGATCTTTCCCAGCTAGTACTGTCACTGTTAGAGTGCATGAATCCCTAATTATTACCCTGATCCCAGGACATAAATTTCTCCATGGAACCCAGCAGCAAAGAGCAAAGACTTGAAACCTACTTATGAAGAAATGTGTCAGCCTTTGTGTAGAGATCTCCATTTCAGAGCTTAGAAAATATGTTGTTTGTAGTAAGTGGCAGCTTCATGGGGGCGGGGGGCGGGGGTGGTTGTCGATCAGTGTGAAGATCTCCTGGAAGTGGAGGGCAGTCGTAGATAAAGTCTGTGAGAGACCCAAGTTTATCTTAGTTTGTTCTATGACCCATGATTCCAAGACCTGGTATGAAGTTCTTTGTCTTAGACAAGATGATACCTGCTTAATGCCTGTGTGTATAGTCATTGATTTTAAAAAGAATAGTGCATATAATATCCAGATTTATCCTAGTCATCAATGATATTAAGCAAGGAATTCATACTGCCAAATACTACAGAAATATTTGATAAGGTGAGAAAACCTATCATCTCTTCCCCTTCTGGATGTTTTATCATCTACTTGTTTTAGGGTATAAAAAGTTCCTACTGCAAAAGGCTTCTGATTTTGGCCTTGAATATAATACCAGAGCTCAAAGGTAGACTTTTGACTGTAAAGAATAAAAACGTTCTGGGACTTAAGCTTTGTAGTGGACACTTCTGTTTTTGCGAGAAACAGCAGCAACAGCAGCAAAAAAAAAAGGAAAAAAAAAAAGTCTTCTGGTCAAGATTTGACGGGGTGTTTTTGCTGGGGATAGAGGGAGATTCCTGCAGCTCACTTGTTTGGGAGGGAAGTGGGTTGGAAAAGAAGGAAATAGAAATGCCATGTTTCTTTCTCCTCTCTTCATTTCTTTCATGAAAGAAATAATAGAGGTCAAAGAGGTTCTGTCTCTTTTAGAAGCGTCTCTGTTAGAGTTACATCCGTTGATACTTTCTTAATTGACCCTATGATTTTTTTTTTTAATGGGGAGGATAGTAATGTTATTTATTGCCTAATACTAATTGTGCAACATGCAGAACTTTGCCCACTCCATAATTCTCATCCCCGCATTACTGTATCTTTGATACCCATAAATGGAGAACCAGCAGCCAGCGATGCCTGAAATAATATTTAAATTGTTTGAGAAAAACTTCTAATTAAGCTATTGGGAAATAGATATATATCTGTGTTAAAAATGTGGGTAGTCGATGTGCTTTTCAACTTTTGTAGGGTTTTGCAAGTTTAAACCATTCAGGTCAAAGGCAGAACTAATAAGAGCACAGTTGAACTTAATATATTATGTCAAGATTTACAGTAACAAATTATTGTTTTTCAGCAATGGAGATATCATTAAGCATATGCCAAGCAATCAGCACATGACTGTAATAGGTTCATGAAGGAAAGGCTTTTTCTAATCGTATTCAGTGGTGTTTTTCCCAAGACGGCAACAGCTTTTATAAAATGATGGTTATATCTCCTCATTATAGAATCTAATCTCCCCAAAAGACATTCAGCAGCTGCAAAACACTAGCATCTTTTAGTTGTAAATTGTTTTTTATTATTTATCCCTATTTAACTAAAGAAGAAATGGCCATCAGATGATTTAACAAGACGAGAATTTAGCGGTTTTAACATTTGACAGCACCCAATCCTTAGCCCATGCATTGATCTCTTTACATCTGGGCTTAATGCTAATTGGTGTTTCTTTGCTTTCATGCCTCTACTGTATAAGCTGAGTTTGAGTCTGATGAGAAAGCAAATGTGCATGATCGGCTCTTTTACATGTCTCGTTAGCATGGAATTCCAGGTTATGTGTCCTCCTCATAGCATTTAAGAACTTGCAGGATTAGACAAAAAAGGAGCCCATGTGCCCAGCCTGTAAGTCACGTTTTCGTCGCAGGTGTCATTATGAGCTGGATTTGTTGCCCACAAAGAGAAACAGGAAAGTCGGAAGATAGAAACCTCTGTTTGAGTGATGGGCATTATGATTTACTGGTGCACTTCCCGTGGCAAATAATACTCCACAGTGGGGACACTTGGAGAAGCGAGTATGCTCTGTTTGAGGCTGTTCTGTGGAATTTAAAAATAAAATGGCACTAATGAGTTTTCGCATCACTCCATTGGTAGAACTCTCAGGGGACAACCAACCAATTTAAATAAATAAGGTCCATAACCCTATGGGAGATTACAGGGCTAAGACATTCATTTTAATCGAGGCTCCATTTGAGAGGAGGAAATTTCTCTCATAACGTACTTTTAAGTTGATGGTTCCGACGTGATTTTGTGGTGATGTTTCCTTTGTTGCTGTGTTAAGGAAAATGTGTACCTTCCTTTACAGGATTTGGCATATTTTCCTGGAAAGGTTTGCAGTGCTTTTTCCACCATTAATACTGCACCCCAGTCTAGAATGGTGGGTCACTCCGAACTAATCAAGCGACTGTTGCATTCCATAGACTGTCACAGTGTGCTTTGCACTTGCTCTGTGCAGACTGAAATTGTGTATGTGTGGCCAATTTCTATCCAAGCTTTAGTTTTTCAACTTTATAGTTAGAAATTCATCTTCTAGTTCTGTAATAAAATGATTCAACTATAGTGAAATTCAAATAAGACCAAAAAAAAAAAAAATACAACCTTACAGAGCTTTACATGAATAGCCGTTTCCCTATCATGATAACTGGGAACTTTGTACTGTTGTGAATTTACATTTCTACTTACTCAATAATTGTACCCTTAATGCTGTTTACCATTTCATTTGTATTATTTATATATCAACCAAAGGGTATGAACACTAAAAAATAATTTCACATCACCTATCTTCCATTTCTTTTTATTTTAAAAGCCCTGAAGATATAGTTCTCCTACAAATAATAATAAAAAGGCACTATATTAATATTTCAGCAAAGATCCCCATCTACTCACGCACACGCACCAATACATTCTCTCTAACATATACACACACCCTCCCTACAAATTAACTGTGCCTGAGGCTTGCAAGAAAATCAGGTCAAGCTAAAGGAGAAATCGGAGAACAGGACCAAAATTAATTTACTACTCTGTACCACATGTGAATATGAGTTTGCAGGGGAAAATGGCTTATTTTCTGGACCATTCCTATCCCTGCATGTGCTGAGAAATTTTAACTGTGAGTAGGTATAGCATTGTCTTACCCGAACAAAGATGAAAGTTCAACTCTCTGAGCTTAGATTTTTACCAGATTTCCTTAAGTCAGGTAAAAGACGGTTGTCTGCTTTGTCAGTTCTTTCTGTTCCAGGTTATCTAGAAGCCCTTTTTTTACCTTTTTCTTCCTGGGGGGTATTTTTTGGTAAAGTTGTGAATAAAATCATGATTTGCCTATCTGTCTAGGAAAGGTCTTCTAGGCAACAATTAGCATCACTTTCCAACATTTATAATAGGTTTCGATCCAGTTTTCTCTTTCGCCTTAGACTGTGTGCTAAAAGCAAGCATATAGCCTAAATGTGGGAGTACTCATGCCTCTTTCACCATGTTTATTCAGGCTCCAAACTGAGTTATTATTGACTCCTATCTTGCTGTCACACCCGCATTAATCCATCAGCAAAACATATTAGCTTGACTTTCAAAATGCGTCCAGGTGCTGATCTTTTTCACCTTCGTCACTACCACCACCTCTCCAGTCTAAGCCCCAATAGTCTTTGACGTGGATTATTGCATCACATTCTAATGGGTCTCCCTGCTCTGCCCGTGCCTTCCTTAGGCTCTTCTCAACACAGCAGCTGAAGTCATTCCATTACACCAAACATCAGACATGTCACTCCTTCCTAAGAACTCTCTAGCAGCCTTCCATTTCACTCAGAGTGGAAGCCAAAGACCTCATAGTGACTCATAAGGTCTCCCTCTTCCTCATCTCTCATTGCAGTGCAGGCTCCCTGACTTGCTTGGTATTCCTGAAATGTGTCAAGCATGCTGTCAACCCACGCCTGTGTTCATGCTATTCCTTGTGTCTGGAACGTGCTTCCCCCCAGATACCAGCATAGCTCCCTCTTTCACTTCCTTCAGGTCCCTGTTCAGATGTTACCTTACTAGGAGGGTCTTTCCCGATATCCCGACATTGAGTAGCATGCACTGCTTGAACCCCACCCTGCCACTCCCTATTCGCCTTACCTTTCTCTCTTTTCCCCTATAGCCCATATATACATGCATATTTACACGTATGTGTATGGATATGTCTTTAAATACATTTATTTGTTGTTAGTTTTTGCTATTTTTTATTGGTTTTCCTCTCTCCCCACCAGAATATAAGCCCCATGAAGGCAAAGATTCCGGTTTTTCACTTCATAGTCCCAGCCCTAGAACAGTACCTGTATTAGACCCTCAAAGAATGTGTTCAATAACTGGAGTAAGGGAGGGAGGAAGAGAGAGGAGAAGGCAGGGTTCAAGAGTCTTTTTTTTTAAGATTTTATTTATTTATTTGACAGAGACAGAGACAGCCAGCGAGAGAGGGAACACAAGCAGGGGGAGTGGGAGAGGAAGAAGCAGGCTCCTAGCACAGGAGCCTGATGTGGGGCTCGATCCCAGAAAGCCGGGATCACGCCCTGAGCCTAAGGCAGACGCTTAACCGCTGTGCCACCCAGGCGCCCCAAGAGTCCTTTTTTATGATGGCTAGTCTAGGAACTCGGATGAGATTTCCCCACTAGTCCTTTTAGCTTCCACATAATCACTTATTTCAACTTCTCTTATTCTGGATTGAAACTATTTTAGTTTAAGTGCACATATGCCAACTCTGTGCTTAAACAAATGCGACTCGTTTACTGGGATCATAGAGAAAAATAGGTTGGAAGAAGGAGCCCGCCATTTCACTTTTTGCCTGGACATTGAGCAGTCGCCCCATCCTACACCCACTTTGCCAAATGAGCAGAGCAAATGTACCCTTACCTCCCAGGTGAACATTAATTACTGTTTGCACCATGCTCTGAGACCCACAGATGAAAGCAGTCGTAAAAGCAAAAAGTGTTATTACATTGCAAATGGTTATAGGCTTTCATTTCGTTCTGGAAACTGATCAAGCAGGAATGTTGAAACATGAGAGTAAGGTTGGCCAAATATTACACTTGTTATAATTAATTTGAGCTTAAGCTCCAACACAGTGACATGTTTCCTTTAAATAAAGTTAAGTCCTCTAAGGATGCATGAATCTATATGGGTCTCACTTTTCAGCTGGGAGCTAAAATTTTTCAGATAGGCAGAAGGCAGGAAGACAAATGTGTTTCTGACTTCTGGTAGGGCGGGGAGATTCTCTGGGCAGACTGCTTACTTTTGAGACATCTTCAAAATGATCCTATGTCTCCTTTACTCCTAGGGACAGTGACAAGAATGCTCACAGATTTATAGGGATTTCAAACTGGAGCTGAATTTAAAGAGCCTATAATCCTTCCTCTCACTGAATGCCAAAACAGTATCTCTGGTTTTGCTGACAAGTGCTGGTTAGGAATACTTGCATAATCTCTGTGATGAGAAGCTTATTACCTACAAGGATACCAGTTCTGAGGTTACGCAGCAACTGCTGTTGGAGAGCTCTTTGCACTCTTATGCATTTTTGTCAACAAATATCTATTAAATGCTTTCTATAAGCAAGTAATTTGTTAGGTGCTCTGGGAGACAGAAAGGTTCAAAACAACAACACCGATAGTGCAGGTCCAACAGTCACCTAGAACAATGTCCTAGCCTGAAAGAGAGCCTGAAATGTAGTAGTTATAAACATGCGTCGAATGAGTGAAAGAGTAGATGACACTCTAGGAAGAATGATAAACCACATGCCTAAAGGACAATAATACTAGGTGGAACTTATATAAAGGAGAGGCATAGATAAATGCAATAAATATTGACCTGAATCTGCCTCCGTTAACTTTTATCATTCCTGCAACTGACATCTGAACCAATTTTTCATAAAAGTCCATTTCTTCTTCTGTGGGTCATGGCTAAATTATTTGAGGACAATCACAACTTTTTTTAAACCCTTTTTAAGGCTCAAGACCTTTGGGCCTATAATGTATTAGATGATATCTAGTGCAAGCACCAGTCTGAATTTCTGCCCTTGGGTAAATCCAGTTTCTCAACATGGCTCCCTGAGGTGGTATAAACCTGGGATGGAATGGATCAGCTAATCCATATGTGATCACCCGAGTATAGACTATAGTGGAGCTCATTTTCTTATGGTTCTCATACTATCTCATCCTGCACAAACTGGTCATGTAACCCTTCTTTCCTGGGACATATGTCTCTCTACTGAGAAAATTCAGTGTTCTAAAGAACATAGTTTGGAAAATAAGAATGCAGCGTTCTATGCTGGGCTTTATTTGGGGGTGATACCTGTTTTACACATCTTGCATTTGATGTGTATGATTATAGCCCATAAATATGATTGGCTGTGAAACCAGAGTTTCTTCATCCAAACTTGCACTTTGGGTTTTCTGTTTGTCCTTCAACTTGAGTATTACTGAGAGGAGTGTAGTTTAGTGGATAAAGCCTTGGACTCAGGTTACTAATTCACTATGCTGTAGGGAAAGCCACTATCTCTCCCTGAGTCATAATTTTGTCATCAGTAGAGTGAAATGCTTGGTCCAGATATTATCTGAGGTTCCTTCTATAGCTAGCATTCAGTGGTCTTTAGCCAAAGCTTTCTTTGACTTTAACCCAGATTATGCTACAAATTTTACTAATCTCAGATAAAAAGAGCAGCAAGAGATAGCAAAGGAGATGAGCAGCAAGTTCACCCTACCCCCAGCTTCTAAAACTTACCGACACTGCAGAATTATACATTTTGTGAAACAAACGGAAACTATTAGCCACAACTGTCTTTATTTTTTTTCATCTGCACAATGTGGCAAGTTTTCATAAGAAAAGAAAAAGCTTGAGAGTTCTTGCATATGTTAACTTCAATCACATCACTTCCACTATGATGGGGTTTGCTGGTTGCCCGCGCAAACCTGTTTGTTCATGTCCCAAATTGCACATCGTTGCGTCACCTAACATCCAAACTCTTCACTTACCTTAAGTCTTTGAGCATTTCCGCCTTGGTCAGCAGTGGCTTCTTTCTTGGCAACTATGATATTTGAAAATAATGTCAAAACAAATCATTTCCTTCTTTTACCCCCTGACAATTACTCAGTGGCTATGCCTTTTCCAGAGTCTCTGCCCTTGTCTCTCTTTATTTCCTTCTTTTTTTTCTTCTCCACAGATTCCGTCACCTAATTTTAATTTCCCCCAGGAATTTGGGCATCCATTTCTCAGGGTTTGGGGGGGGCGGTGAGGGGGTAGGGAAGAAACCAGTTTCTAATGCCCGGTGATGTTTCAGAACCATGGAGAGCAGTTCTGCATGGAGACTCGAATAACCCATTCTCTTCAGCCCTTGCCTGTGGTTTCCAATTCTCATTTGGAATCCCACAGGTGGTAGAGATGACGAAACTCTACAAAGAAGCTTCACAGCAAGAACCGTTCTCCCCAGAGCTTAGGAGCCAACCTCTATACCACCACATACAAAGAACAGATTGCATCTGGGCCCTGCTGCTGTCCTAATGTCAGCCCACTTGGCATTTACCTTCCTTCCCCAGGCTGACCTCTGAAGATGGGGGCAGACTCTGAGGCATTGTTCTAAGTATACCAACACTACAGCCATTGTGTCGGCATGGGAGAGCTGCCGGTTCCTTTCCAGCGCAATGCTGTAATTTTATCAACTCTGGCTCAGAGAAACCTATATTTATAATGCTAATTAGGAGGGCACACATTTAATTTGAGTGGAAGACTGTATCTCGCTGAGCCTGATAGCACAGGGCTCAAGCGACAGCAGTCAGAGGCAAAGCAGGCCTTTCTCCCTTCTCCAAGTATTTGAAACAGGGCTTACTCTTGCCAAACAATTTCTCTGTTGGATTAAAAAGAGAGAGGGAGGGAGAGTGCTGAATATGCTGGAGCTCAGAAAACTTTGCGTTTATCTCCCGCCTGCATAATATATTTCTCTGTGCACTGAGAAAACATGCCTCTTATGTTATCTAATTGTTTCCTGACACATTTAGCAACATTTCACACTCTTTAAAGTGACATTAACATTGCTGACAGCGGAGGTGCTTTCATTAGATGGGCTTTGAATTGTAGCCAGGACGCACTGCAGGTCTTCAAACAGGCTTGTAAAAGGCGAGAAAGGCATTATTTATGAAAATAGAGACTTCGCCAACAGGGCCCTGTGGGTGCGTATTAATTTTGCTGACTCTAGTCGATTTAAGAACGGGTGCGTGTACACGTGCACACGTGCACACACACAAAACAACTTCTCATGGGCTGAACTAATACACCTTTGTCATCTGACTGGCCACTAGGCTGCCTGGGTTTCGAGGAAACTCTCTGAAACCTCTCTCCTTGCACATCTTTTCAACCACAGCATAGCACTGTGTTGTTTCAGACCCAAGTCTGTCGCTATGCACTCAGTCCTGAGGCTGAGTAGCCGAGAGCCTGCTGTACTTGGTAGGCATGATTCTCATGCTCCCAGTGGTGGAGTTAATCCTCCTTCTTTTCTCCCTTCATGCTTTCAGGAGGAAGCATCTTGCCCCCTTTAAGCCGCCCCCCTTTTTTTTCATGTCTCCAGCTGTCTGTATTAATCTATAGTTTTCCCTGAAGGCAGTACTAAGTGAGCCTTCAGAGATCAGTCCCATGCAGCAACTCCCTTTGCAGGGACTGAAGAGAGAAATTTGAAGATTCATTCTGACCTTCATGAAGAAAGGAAGCCGGGCTTGAAGAAGATGGGGAAGGTGCGAGTCAGGTTGTGAATTCCTGCTAGGATATAACCTCACCTGTGATTTTGACCCGATTATTGATCTCCATACTTGCTATGCAGGCAGAATGATATTTTGAAATTGTGGACTTTTAGAGCTGAAGGAGAGCTCCGTACAGATTGTTGCGTCATGCCCACACTGCTACCTTTTCTCATCTGCCTTCCCAGCTTATCCTAGCTGGAATTACCCACCCTTCTCATTTGACATCTCTAATGTTGCAATAACTATGTGTGTTTAATCATAGAGATCTGAATTCGTATCTCAGCTTTGTCCGTTACTTGCTGTGTGACCTTGGTCAAGTCCCTTGATCTCTATGAGCCTCAGCTTCCTCATCTGCAAAATGGAAATAATAATAGTACCTTCCAGTATTGTTGGAAGGATTACATAAATTCCAAACCAAGAAATATGCTAAGCATACTGCTTAGAACATTGTGAATGCTCAGAAATTTTTAGTGAATAGTAGCCTCTTCCGCTGGAATATGGATTCAGTGAGGGTTTGTTGTGGCTGACATATTAGAAGTACAACAATAGAAGTATGTCCTGGGTACCCATGGGTGAGGTGATCAGGAAAGACTTACCCAGAAGCCTGACCACCTTTAAGGAGATCTTCGGATGAAGTTGAGATTGTCAAGGAGAAAGGAATTCCTTCCATGCACAGGAAAGGATGTGAGACTACATCATCACATTTCTTGAAAGCACTAGGTGCTGTCATGTATTAGTGCAGTAACATTGCATATGTTAACTGAGGCCTGGTGAGGGTAAGCCATTTGCTCTAGGTCACACAACTGGCTAGCATCTAGTAGCCACAATAGGGAACCCTGGTCTCCTAACTCCAGTGCCTCAGCCATATGGCTAGTGGGGATTTTTTTTTTTTTTTCAGTAAATGGCAGTGAGTTTCAAATGACTGTTCAGAGAAGGAATGAATGAATGTGTATGACATTCATGGCCTAACAAATTAGACCTAGTACCAGTTTAGTTTACATTGTTCATTCTGGTTTCAAAACATTTCTATATCTTTGATGGGGAGCTTTTCAGTCTTTCTGTTGGCTATGGGTGGTTAGACTCCCCCTGTATCTCATCTGTAGCATCTTATTAAGGACCAATCAATGAGAAACGGGTGGGGTCGTGTGAGCATAGGAAGCAGAGAGATGAAATGGTCCAAGTATCTCCTGCATAGAGCCCATGTTTTATCTTCCTGGTCTCTTAGGCACAAAGCAAAACACAGACTTCCAGTTGAGAACTGTTTGCTGTCTGCAGACAAAGCCTTTGAAAAGGAAAGCTTCCAATAATGAAAAAGAAAACAATTATCATTTGCAGAACACTTCACCATTTGCAGTGTACATGCAAGATGACGATAATACTTACCATTTATTCAGAACATTCATGTAATGCCTCATTTAATAATTATAATTATCTGCGATATCTATTTATACACATTCTGCTTATCAAACATTTGAGCACAGAAGAGTTAAGTGACTTGCCTAAAGTTCCCCAGCGGATTTGTGGCAGAGTCAAGATCTGAACTTCATTCTGGTTCCCGTGCCAACCCTATTGTCATAGGTGATTGGTACTTCATCATTACAAAGGTTGATTAGAGTCTATTGTCATTTCCTGTACAGTGTGGTATGAGCTTTAGAGCCAGAATGCCTGGACCCAAATTCTTCCTCCCAGCCAACCTATCTACTCTTAATTCAGTCTTACTTTTTTAAAAATGAGGTTAATATTACCTATCTCAAAGAATTGTTAGAAGATTAAATATAATAAAACATGTAGGACTTAGAAGTACTGCCCAGCACATCATAAGAACTCAATAAATCTTAGTGGGTGGATATTGTTCTTTCCATACACCGTGAACCCAAGAAATGAACATAAAAGTAAGCTCAATTCCATGTGTCAGGGGGGAGGTTTTCCAAGGCCCTTTGAAAATTAAGTTTTAGTGGAGAGTGTAATACAGATCCAGGTAGGCAAGGAAATCATCCACCATACCTTCTGCCTGTTATTCATTCAGACAGACAACTCTATAAGGGACTGCACTGTCCACACAGGTCAGCACTCTGATCTTGTGTCCTTAGGTAGTGTTGGGTCGCATCTCCCCATCAGTTCCCTAGGTGGGAAACTTTATGGTTAGATTGGAGTCACACCTTACACAGGAGTTAGGTTCTAAGCTCAATAGCTGAGCCAAAAAATACAGGCACACTACCACCCTGGAAAATTCTGTAGAAAGTTGTTCTTTGGAGACTGACATATTGTCTCTGAGTAAATCTAACAGCAAGTTTTTCCTCCAAGTATGTCACAGACTCCTAGGTGTTCATTTGAGCATCAGCTGAAGTCATAACCTAATACTCTAGCCACTTGATTAAAAGAAGAAAACCTGCACTTAAAATCAGAATCACTTCTTTTCAACAAAATACTTACACGTGAGAGGCACCTAATACCCAAGACCAGCAGTCTCAACAGCCCGCAATGAAGCCAATGCCATGTGTGCTTGATATATATTTAACTAATATTTGTGGAGTGAACTGTTGTAATCAACCAATCATACTGCTATTTTATTGCATACAAGCTGTGGTCTGGGTGCTAGGATACAAAGCTATATAATCCGCACTTTCTCCCCAGTCACTCACAGTCTCATGAATGAGCCAGACATTTAGACAAATAGGCAAACATATTACAAGAAGAGTTGACCCTTTTACAACAGGGATTTGAACTGCACAGGTCTGATATGCACAGATTGTTTTCAGTAAATACAGTTCAATACTGAAATGTATTTTCTTTTACGATTTTCTTAACATTTTTTTTCTGTAGATTACTTTATTGTAAGAATATAGTATATAATACATTAAACATACAAGGTATGTGCAATTGACTGTTTATGTTATTGGTAAGGCTTCTGGTCCACAGCAGACTATTAGTAGTTAAGTTATAAGTAGTTAGGTCAAAAGTTATATGTGGATCTCTGGGGCGCCTGGGTGGCTCAGTCCGTTAAGCTTCTAACGTTTGATTTCGGCTCAGGCCACGATCTCAGGGTTGTGAGATTGAGCCCCGCCCAGCATGGAGCCTGCTTAAGAGTCTCTCTCTCCCTCTGTCCTCCCACCCACCTCAAAAAAATGTGTGGATTTTTGACTGTGTGCAGTGTCAGCTCCTCGCCGGTCAACTGTACAATGATAAAAGTTCGTCCTGGGTACCTCTGGCTGGGGTGACCAGGAAAGACTTACAAAAAGGTTATTTTTGAGCTGAGTCTTTAAGGGTGTTCAGGAGGAAGGTGAGACTGCCTAGGAGAAGGGAATACCTACCATGCACAGGGAGGGATGTGAGAAGGGAAAGATAGATATTCAGTAGTCTAGTAGTTTTGATGTGGTTAGAGTATAGGAAATAGGGAGGTCTGGCAAGAGATGATTGTCATACAAGAGTTGGAACCTTACTATGTAGGCAGTGGGTAGTCTTGGGAAAATTGAGAGAGGAAGCATGATGTGAGCAAATTTGCACATTCGAAAATATGTTGGCTCTTAGACAGCGGGGAGTCACATAGGAGCAAGAGATACCAGTTACTGGGAAGCTAGAGCCGTAATCTAGACTGTACTGCCCATTGTGGTAGCTGCTAGCCATATATGGCTGTGACTATATAAACTTAAATTCATTGGAAATTCAGTTCTTTGGTTGAAATAGCTACATTCCAAGGGCTCGATAGCTACATGTATTAAACAATGGTAGACATAGATCATGCCCCTCATCACAGAAAGTTCTATTGGACAGCACTGATCTAGATACCTACACATCACCAGAGTAACAATAGCATGTCATCTTAAAGGCGCTGGGTGATGTAATTAGAGTATATGTATCAAGCAGCTGGGAATTTCTGGTCAGAGGTATTTGAAGATTCATTACCTTTTGGTGGACAGTTACGGCACTGTGGGTGAAGTAGATTTGTGTCCTCAAAAGGGGAAGCTGAACAGATTCATTGCCTTTCACCTCATGAATATGAAACGGCTGGCATTAGAAAATTATAGAAATCATATTAGTTCAAAAATAAACTCTACCTTCCATCTCTAGCCTGATCTATATTTGACACCTTCCAAAGTGCAATGCTTTCAGGAAGATGTGACATATAAACATGCAAGTTGTTAGATGTAATAACAACACCCAAATGCATGGAGCCCCACGCTGTGAAGACAGTTCATGCTAGCGCTCCTGAAAGAGACCCTCTCCCTGGGGCAAGTCCAACAGCTCGCCACTCTTCCAATAAATCATATATAATAGCTTGTGGGCAATTGGGATGGCCTTGTCAGGGCCGTCTGAAACACTTTGTTTCCAAGAAATGCTTAGCTGGGCTTCACTGAGTTCAGTGAAGTGTGAGTGAGGAGGGCAATTAGGTCTTCTGTAAAAATAAAAACTTGAAACGAGGCGATGTGGAACAAGTTAGGCTGATGCCACCTCATTGACAAGACAAGAAGGGTCATCATGAAGATTCCTCAGGTGAGGTTCAGTAAGCTACAACTGAGTCGCAGGAACGCTCTCCCCTGAATCTCTTGCCTCTGCGAAGACAGCCCAACTGTCTCTTGACAAACAGGTCTCACCTAGCTCCAGAGAAAGGCATGTTGTAACTTCCCTCAGTGATGACTTAGACTCTGCCTGAGGAAATTTTCCTGCCCTCTAACAAAAATTCCCCAATGACAGTATCAGCTTATTTGCTTGAACTTTTCTCGGGTAGAGGAAAGAGCTGGCTGAATCGAATTTTTCACTTCTAATATCTGTCCAATTTCTTATCAATTGGGAAAAGGAGCTCAAAGACGGACCATGTAACATAAAGTATCCTAATCTGAAGCCATCACTCCAGTGGACCCAGGATTTCTCAACCTCAACACTGCTGACATTTGGGCCTGGAAATTCTTTGTTTGGAAAACTCTTCTCTGCATTGTCAGATGTTTAGCACTGTCTCTGGTCTCTACCCCCTACAGGTCAGTAGCATCCTCTCCCCACCACAAGAAATTGTGACAATCACAATGTCTGTAGACATTGCCGAATGTCCCCTGGGGAGCAAAATTGTCCCGTTAAGAAAGACTGATCCAACCTAACAGCAGCACTAAATATAAGCAGGCTGCTACAGGGAGTATATGTAATGTGATAAGAATACGAAATATGAATGCATATACGTCTGTATTTACAGTGTAACATGCTATATTCATTGTGGTCGTTTTGCATTCTACAATTATAATCGAAACTGCTGTCTCTGTTTGTTTTTTTAAATTTAAGACGTAGATGAGAAATGGAGTCCCTCTCACCCTGCCCCAAGATCAGTGTGGTGTATGTAAGGCCTTGCACCAGCTAGAAGATGAGCTGAGTTTCTCTCCAGAGCTGAGGACAGACAGCTATGGTAGTGCATGCTTGATGGGTAACAAGTAGTCAGCTCCCTGCCTGTATCTCTCCCCTGCTCTCCTCTTTAGTGCCCACAATATTCTTATAAATCGAGATACCTTCCACCATAAGTGGTTTCTCTGGGACCCCACGTGTTTGATTTCTTGTGACTTAAAAGGAAGGGAGTCAGCCTACAGAACATGAAATTCTTATAATACTGGAGACTGAAAATCTGGAATCTGTTTTCAGTTCTACCAAATAACCGTGTGGCACTGGCCAAGTCATTTTCTCACTTGGGCTTGATGATGAGTTTTAGGCAGGACGCGTTTTGTTCTAAGTGACAAGAATTAACTCAAGCTGGCTTAAAGAACAAAACAACAACAACAAAATGAAGGTGGGGTGCAGAATAAATTAGTTCCTGTGTTGAAAAGCTTAGTGGCCATGTTGTTTCAGGCCTGGCTGATTCCAGGTACTCTACTGATGCCATCGGGAATGTCTCCCCTTCTTATCGCATCTCCACTTGCCTCCCTGTTGACTCCATTCTCGGGCCGCCTCTCCCCTGGAGTGCTCAGATGGCTGCATGGTTCCAGCCTCAGCACTTCCCAGAGCCTCCCTAACTATGGCACAGCCACGCACACACGGCAGGTGCTTGTGAACGAGATGCAGACAATAAGCTGTGAGTCTCATTAGCTCCATCCGGGCCCTTGCACCCACCATGTGCCAAACACAGTTCTAGGGACCTTATGTGTATTCTCTCCAGGATTCACAACAACGTGGGAAGTCAGTGTGATTATTAGCAGACAGGCCCAGAGGAGTGAAGTAGGGCATTCAGACTTACACAGAGAGCAGCAGAGCTCAGTCAGCGTGGCTTCAAAGTCTGTGCCTCTCGATTCCTCACTTGGGCTTTGGAGGACAGAAACCAGTGGGCCAAGAGGTTAGGGATGGGTTACATAGTGCAGAGAAATACCGCACGCACGAGGGCAGCAACAAACATTTGCAGAAAGTAGGTGATTGTATCCATTGGAGCTCAGAGTTTGATTTGGGGCAGGGTAAAAATTAAGAATGGGATGAATTGGATGATGGAGCAGATTAATAGGTGGATTTCAGTGCGAGGCAACTCCAGGCTTAGGAATAGCCCATTGTAGGGGTGGCAGTTCACAAACGTGAGTGCTCATCTTGGTTCTGCCCCTTGGGTGCGTGATTCACGTCCCCGAGTCTCCGGACAGTGTTGTGATAGTTATGGAAGGGGCGGGAATAAAATCCCTGAGCCGGATACTTCGCACAGAATATAGGCTGAACAGATGTGCGGTGGCTTCATCCGTGTCCCTCCAGCTAGAGGCAGGGAGTCCAGCTACGTTTCAGGCTACCTTGTGCCCTTTGTGGCAGTAACCTTGGCTGTCACACCCCAGTGCTTCACTGGAGCCCATCATACCTTGAAGAATGTTCTGCCACACGGCCCTCCACAAACCCCGTGTGCAGGACACTTCAAAAATCTGATGCATTTCCTGAAAAATGTCCTCATGGAACTCAAAAGCAAGTAGGCCCATGTTTGTAAAAAAATTCATTAATTACAAGCAAAAGGAAGGTAATATCTCAGATATTGACATTATTTCTATTTACACAGACAGGTACCTTGCTTTTTAACCCCATCAAAAATAGGAGCTTCACAAACCCCAAGCATCTGGGCAGGAAAATGGTTAGTCAGAGTCAGGTACCCAAATAAAGCATTAGGACAGCTGTTTGAATTCACTAACCAGTTGTTTTGCCTATGTTAATACTGCTTTTTGCAATACTCAACTTTAACACAAAAGCTATGTTGTTGTTGTTGTTGTTGTTTTTATTTTTGAGAGAGTGAGCGAGAGTGCGGGATGGAGATGGGCCAACATGGGGCTCGAACTCATAGGCCTGAGACCACGACCTGAGCTAAAATCAAGAGTCTGAAACCAAGACTTGGCCATTTAACCAATGGAGCTACCCAGGCACCTCCACAAAAGCTATGTTTTTATTAAATTCTTGAACTTACAAAGCCTCAGAGGAATTCCAGTTTCTGGTTTGAGAATTATGTTCTCCCCTCACAAATCATTTGTTCGACATGAGTGGTCACTATGGCTATTTCTAGGAGGAGCCTTGATTCTGCCCCTGGTTAATTATCTCCCTACGATGACCTCAGTGGTAGATTCCAGAAGGAGACCAATGCGTTTGGGCTTCACATCTCATTTATTTTTTAGCAGTCCATTCTTGCCTGATGTGAAAATTGCAGAACGAACCATTCAAGGCTTAAGTTTTAGAGTCAGATTGCCTGGATTCAAATCCAGCCAGTTTCGCTGCTTGCTGCCAGTGCAGTGATAGGAAAGTTAGCCCATCCAAGCCTCAGTTTCTTCATCTGTAAATGGGGATAATAACAGTACTTTGCTCATAGAAAAGTTATGGGTATTAAAAGAGAAAAATATACATAAAATCTTTGCTCAGTTCTTAGCACAAAGCAAGATCTCATTTATAAGTAGAAACATAGTCATTGAAATTATTACTTTGGATTTAATAATTCCTGGTACTGGGTAGGTAGTTGGTGGTTTTGTTTTGGTTTGGTTTTTTGGTGTTGGTTTTTGTTTGGTTGGTTGGTTTTGGTTTTTTGTTTACTTTTTACCATCTCCTGAACATCTCTCTGCTCCACTAAAAATCCTGACACCCTATCACTACCTAGATCAATTATGCGTTGTCTACACAGAACATTTTAATATCTGCTTGCCGTTAATCTTTTGAGTGAAAAAGGAGCCAGTTGTTTTAAGTGAATTTTGGACCTTGATCTGCAACATGCTCCCTATCATAAATTAGTGAGTATATTAACAAGATGTGGGCAGAGCAGCAATTTCATAGATAACATTTACCACCTCAGGGATGGGAACGAGACTGCGGCCCCTTCTTGGAGAACTAGAGCTGGATTCAGATAAAGAAGAAAAATGGTGCTGTAACTGAGACAATGGGAATTAGAACAATGTGACTTGAAGCACAGATGGTGTAGGATGAAGTGTTCGGGTATGGCTGAAGCTGTTGGTGAATGAAGGCCTGGAGCAAGGCTGCTAAAAAAGAGCTCAGACCTCGGCATCCGCAGCCTTGACTCCGCTCCTGGTCCGTGATGTTTCTACGTGATCACGGCATTGCTTCCCACTGAACCCAGGGCACCCCAGAATCCTTCTCAACACAGCCTTCCAAACAGCGACTACCCATCGATCAGAGTTAGCAAACGAACTGCTTTGTCCAGCTGTAGTTCTCTTAATCAGAAATATTTCAGGAGCTGAAACGATCTGAAAATCTTACTCATTTGGAAAAAGATAAATTAGTAAAATCTAAATTAGTCTCCCTTTCCAAGGTTGTGGGGGAACCCAGTCACACAGATAATTAGTTAGACTTCGATTTACATGGGGATCTTGGAAAAGACACACACACACCCCCACACATACACAAGACCATATGAGTTTAATGAATGACATATTGCTGCCTTTGCGTGTTTCCTCTTGCTTTTTTAACAGATTAATTAAAACCGGTTTTCCCTATATTTGCCGGGGACTCTATACACATTCAAAGTGGAACGTCGAAAATAGTTTGGGGGTCAGGGAGCCTCTGTAGTGCATAAAGTAGGAACCGGGTAAGTGCAGAGCCCCTGGTTACATGCCCATCCCACACTAGGTATTTTAGTAAGAAATCATGGTCTGTAAAGTGAGCCTGTCTAAGTTCCAACTTTTTCCCCTGTACTTTGGAACCTGTTTGTGTCTGTACAGATGGTCTCTGTCAGTTGGAATGGTTGGGGGAAAAATGTAGCATAAGTGAACAAAATTAGCAAATGACATAGCAAACAGAGAGCAGCATACAATTAGATTGGGGGCAGATCTAGGAACTGAGAAATTTCCCAAGTAATGGGAGGTACCATCAAGGAGCTGAAGGAGCTACCAAGCATGGATTTCAAGAGGCCAGGGGAATAACAGGAATCAGACAATTCTGCGATGTGTATTTCAGGACAGTGAAGTGACCCCCGTGCTTTCATTGTGGTAGCACGGCTCTTCCATTGTCTGTATTTGTATAAATTAAAAAGCAGTTCTGTCTGTACTCTATGAAATGAATTCGTGCTGAACAAAATTTCAAGAAGTTCATGTAAAGAGTGATTTCACAGCAACTATCGTATCAGGGCTCCTGGAAAATTGCACTTGAACTTCAGTTCCACCTCAGTCACTCAAAGGAATTTAAAAATTGGCTTCCAGCCATTCTTGTTCTTCAACATGCATTTCCAGATATGTCTCAATAATACAAACATTAAAGCCTATTGATTGTGAGTTAAAGTCTGTTCCTACCAGAGCCTCGCTGCTAAGCGGACGTCAACACTGACTTCACAGTGCCCTGGTCAGGACACCTCTACATTCAGGGGCCTCGAAGGAGGCACAGGGTAACACTGCTGTGAAGGAGCCACTTTGAACTTCATAACAAAATTACAAGAAAAGCTTTGAACTCTGCTGGATGGTAGCTGCTATAAATAACCATTTATTCAAAGAAATGTTTCTTACTTGAAATCTTGAGAGTGCCTTGGGACTGGGAGATGGGAAACTGCAAACACGATTTGTAAATCAACCCTCCACCCTCCTTGGATGTCTTCCTTTTGGTTTTTTGTTTTTTGTTTTTCCTTTCCACCATGCTGTTAGGGCAAACACCATGCAGAGTAGCGAGAGGGTGGATTTTGGAACACACAAACCTGCGTGTGACTCTTGGCCCCTGTCACTTGCTAACTACGCACATTTACTGCTCTGTGCCTCAGTTTCCTCATTTACAAAAGGGAGATTATAATAATTCCAACCTCAGAGAGATACTATATATAAAGTGGCACATAGTCATTGCCCAAAAACATGAGCAGTAAAAATAGTAATCGTGATGATAGTTCGTAGAGGGAGAGCTATGGGAAAGAGATGGATTAAATGTTAGCCCCAATTCTGATGAAACTCTGACGTGTTCGGGCTACTTTTGCTGGAGCATCCGGCAGAAACACCATGCCTTGCATGGCTCCCAAACTGTTAGATATAAATTGAAACGTTCAAGCCAAATTCCATTTATCCATTGCTCTATTTCAGGGATGCTGGTTCTTCAGTTGTGTTACTGGACAGGAGCCCTGAACGCTCGAGCTGTAGGAGTCTCTTACTCCCCTTCTCTTTCCGCAACTCCCACCCTCAAAAAAGTAGCAGGCGAGTGCTTGGTGACTCTGTGCTACTGTCCTTCGAGTTTCCTTTTACCAGAAGTCCATCTCCTTTTCTCTCAAAGTCTGCTCAGGCATCAACTTCTCCGGGAATCCTTGTTGGACTGTCCACCCCTACCTCTCCCTGGCCTGGCTGGACCAAGTGTCCCTCTTTCTGCCTGCACAGCACCATGTCTCCACATGCCACTGTCCTCTTTATTACCTGGTACTGAAATGATGTACTTAGCAGTCTGCCTCCCCCACGCGACTGTGAGCTCTCTGCAGGTAACAAGGCTGTCTTGCTTATTTTTGTACTCTCCGTGTCCAGCGGAGTATACATAAGAGGCACTCCCATTTTATTGAAGTAAACTCATCTATCCATAACATTTAATGCACCGAGGAATAGATTGGGAAAGACAGTTATAAAAGTGGCAACAAAACACGGCATCCATCTGAGGTGCCTGAAAGTGTATTTGCATATGTAGTACGTTTAGCAGCAGGAAAACACATTCCTTCTGACTCTGACACTTCCTGCCTGAGTTGAAACTCTAACCGGATTCTTGAGTTTGCTTTCTCAACACCCTACCCTTCTTTCCGCACCTCCAGCTTTAGGGCATATCCCGTGGGCTGCTACTCTTGGCTCATGTCTCTGAGCTTCCCAAATGAGCACACCAGCAGACAAGCAATCGCAAGGACCCCAACACGTAAGGGTGAATCAGGTGAAAGTACACACAGCAATTATCTTCACTCAGCAGTTTGGCTGCCAGGAGCTCCCTGCCATGTGAAAGAGAGGTTGCAGCAGCCTTCTGTGTGGAAGGAGAACTTTTTGACCCAAGGGCAGCTCCAAGTTACTGCCCACCACCTGCCAGCCTGGCTGTTCCTCCTCATGGCCTGGAGTTGCTGTGCTTTGTAGGACTTCCCCCATGATACGCAAAACAGAAACAGAAACAACATGGTGATGGAGAGAATGGGGGCATCGGCCAATTCTTTAGGATGCACATATGTGGCCCTTTCTACCTCTGCCCGAAACTAATTAGTTTGGTGAGAGTCTATCTTGTTCATTTGCACATTCGTTCAACAGGTGCTATTCATCAGGCAAATATTGATGGCACAGGGGGAGTAATGTAGACAGATGTCCACCTTCAGATAGTAATAAGGACTGTGGAGAAATATAAACAGGCTAACAGGAGAGAGCACATGGGTGAGAAACTTGGAAGAAGGCAAACAAGAAAAGTTTCAAGAGAAAGGGCGGGCTTGTGGCAGGTGGGGAGAATATTCCACATAGAGGAAACGGGAAGCGTAAAGACTCAGAAGACGGAAGGGTGTGGCATGTTGAAGCAACGGAGGTAAAGACGGCCACGTTGGCTGGGGAATAAGGGGCCGAGCGGAGAGTGGTAGGGCCACTACTGGGGGCAAGGTTGGAGAGGCCGTTTGGGCCACAGGAGGCGGGACATCATTGTAAGGCGTCATCATAAGGAGTTTCGGTTTCTTTCCACACGTAGCCAGAGGCTGTTGGACGGTCCCAAGGAGCAGAGCGATAAGACCTGAGTTCTGTCTTGAAAATGTTATTCTGGCTGCTGTGGAGAAGGGGTGGGGACAGCGGAAATAGGTGGGTGTATGGCAGGAGGGGCGGCAGGGAGACCAGCAAGAAGATAGTCCAGCGAGAGATGATGGGGGAGTTACGGTAGGACTGCGGCAGGGAAGGTAGAAAGAAACGGATGTTTTCCTGACCGGTGGCATTTCAGCCGTCTAGATAGAAAGTTCCACTCATGCCCATGTTGTGAAATACGCAGCTACATGCGGTATGAATTTGGACATTTGGAGAAACATCAAACCACTTGAAAAAATACATCTGGAGCATTTCTTTCTCTATTTTTTGGATATTTATATTGTGAGGTGGTTTCAATGTAACTTTCTCTGGATGCGCTCATGACACTCATTGCTGACCTTTGACCCCTCTGTCCTCTTTCCCAGGTCGTCCCATTCCACCTACATCCTCGTCTAGCCTCCTCCCATCTGCTCAGCTGCCTAGCTCCCATAATCCTCCACCAGTTAGCTGCCAGATGCCATTGCTAGACAGCAACACTTCCCATCAAATCATGGACACCAACCCTGACGAGGAGTTCTCCCCCAATTCATACCTGCTCAGAGCATGCCCGGGGCCCCAGCAAGCCGCCGGCAGTGGTAAGGAAACCGTGGTGTCCGAGTGCGCGCTGCGGTCTGTGCGACATTCTCGAGTCTCTGGCAAAATGACAGCCCCGAATCGAGGGCTGGGGAGAAGGTGGGGGGAGCATCAGGTGAACCGCGCTTGTCGCTTTGTGGCATTGCAGCTCCAGGATCCGTTTATTGAAGGTCACGGTTACTGACGAGGTTTTGCTTATCTTAACAGGGCTTGGGCCTCCTTCCGTGGGAGGCATCCACCCACTGCTGCACACGAGAGCGTGCAGGTCTCAAAGGTGAAGTGCAGAGAGACAACGGCATATTGAATTTTGTATTACTACAATTCTGGTCATAGCCGAGTGACCCTGGACACCCTCACGTGCCCAATTTGTGTGCATTTCAGATCTCTTGGTTTTTGATGGTTGGCTTCTGACTTTTTCTTCCTTGCTTGTTTAGATGATTTTGTGATTAAAATGCGTTCCCTTGACATGAATACCGAATGTCTTGCCAAGTCTGAAGTGTTCGGGGGGTGACCTCTCCTATAACCCTCTGCATGTGCCACTTCACTTGAATTTAACAAGCTGATCGCATGGTACCATGATAAATCCTGCCTCTAAAGCCCAAGTTCTCATTGTGGTTTTCACTTGCGCCGAGCAAAGGGACCGGTCGCAAGGTTCTGTCTCACCTCTGAGGGTTTTGCGGCAACTGCCTTAGCTCCCAACCTCTAGACCTTAGGTAGAATTGCCCCAGGCTCAGCAGTAATCATGCCTTATTTTGATTTGCCTTGTTGGTAAAATGTTCACAAAACACACGAACACAGGAGTGGGCCACACCTAGGGTTAAGTACCTATGGCCCAAGGAGAGACATTTGCAGAAATTAATTGCTCCTGACCCAATGGCTTTGGAGTTAGCTTCTGAACTGGCCACTCGTGGTGTTCATATCCCATCACAGGCAATACAGAGCTTTCCATGCCAAGAGTGTACCTTGATGAGGTGGGGTTTTGGCTTCACCCATGAGAATATGCCACCACTGGCCTCAACCTCTACAATTAGAGAGGACCTCCCAAATATACTGAAGATGATTCATTCTGAAGATGGAATGATGGACTGCTACTTATGATGGCCCATGCCCTTCTTCAAAGCCAGGCCTGATATATTTAGTAAACTCGTATTCTTTTTCAAAAAAATTACCTAATCAAATCTCTCATCAAATGAGCAATCCATTGTTGATATTATGAAGGCCTTTAATCTACCATAAATCTTTATTAGAACTCATCAGAGCTTCTAGTTTGAGAGAAATGTGATTATGGCACTCTTAAAATGACATTACATCATTGGGGTGATTGGTTTATCATTTGGAGAAGAGACATCAATCATAACTAGCATAACCACACAGTAAATGAATTCAACCTTTCTACTGCGGAACAATGACACTGTAATTGCTCAAAATCAGGCTTAAAATGAAATCGGAAAATGCTCTTTCTTCAAATGTGATGTTAACTTAATGGAATATATTATGAAAAATCATGTTTGAGGAAATTCTATATAATTAAAAATATGTGGAAATATATTCCCTTTTTTCTTTCATCGGAACCTGATTTTAGCTAGAGAGCCTTTTTTTTTTTTTTTTGCTGCAGAGATTACGTTGCATTTAATTGAACTATCCTCGCTTATGTTTTGCTGCTTTTTATTTCATACTATGTAATCGTGATGAATATTGTATTATGAAGGACAAGAGGCTTTTGAAATGAGGTGCACCTGCTGATAGCTTTTTAAAAACAGACAATTATTAGGGAGAAAATGAGCTTTTAAAAACTATATCCTTTTATGCATATATGGATAGCTGGGCAAAGATGATTTCTGGAAGGGAGGTCAGTTCATATCTGAGGGCCATCCAGAATATTTTCTCAGTGATAACACTGAGAGATTTCTTTTCTTTTTGACATCGTATCAGATGATAAGTTGTTGATAGGGTGTTTTTGTTGGCTTTCTGCCTAATCAAGACCTCATTTTGGTGGACACAACAGATCAGTGTGTTCAGAGTCAAACTTAGCCATTTTTCATCACTCACATCAATTTGTTCAGCTCACTTAAGATTGATAGCAATTTAAGCTTCAGTAACAGGGGGAAATACTGCAGAACATTTGAGGGTCCATTTTCATCCCAAACAAGAGCTATGTGGATATGATTTCTTCACCTGAGGGGTGAAGACCCAATTGTGCAATACCCTTGTTTTCAGCAGGTACTTATCTGAAAGCTTGTTCAAGTTTTGAATGACTGGCCACTGGGCAGTCATTCAAAATTCTTGACTGGGGCTTGGCTAAGTAAGTGCAAATCAGGTGCAAATGTGTGTCTCTTAGGGCTGTGAGTGTATATGTGCACGTGTGTGCATCTGTGTCTTGTGGAATGGATTTGGGGTCCAGGGCGAATTGGGGATTCTATCAAGATCAGAATGCAGTTGCCATGAATTTAAATTTGACATAAAGGATTGAAAATAGAGTTTGACACAGAAGATGCAAAGTACAGAGCTGTGCCTGGGTGTTCTGAATTGAATTTGATGAAAGGGGCCAGATTTTTCCATAGGTGTCTTGGCATAAACGAAACGACCATGTGAGGGGTTGCGTTCTGTTTCACTGGTTAATTGCACAGAATTTTTTTTCAAGTTGGTCTCTTGTCTGTGACCTTGTGTTCTGAAGATCTGCTGGCAGTTGGATCTTTGTCTCTTTCTTAGGTGAAAAAAAACCTGTTCCAGCACGTTCAGCCCATACATGACAGTAAAAAATTTATTTGCAGCTGTCCTCTTACTGTTGCTGTTAATTCTTGACGTTAGTGAAGCCCATCCCTAAGGAGAGTCACTGCACACATTTCCTGCCCAAAGAGCCTCTGTTCTAAAGAGACAAACCGGACATAAACTACACAACTAAAATGTTTTTGACACCATGAAAACATCCTTAAAGCAACAACAAAACTTCACCTTTATGACTTGACTGTCATTATTTTCTGTGACTGTAGTGCATTCTTTAGCGGACGGTACTAAAACCTGGGTACCTCTGGAACCAAATTGCTCTAACGCTCAATCTATGCCAATCGAGCCGATATCCAGGAAGAGCTAGTGAGATGCTTTGAAGAGTGGTGTTTTCCCTTCCCTTGGAGCATTTTCTTCCAGAGAGCTGAACTCTCCGTGTTCCGACCTTCTGCCAGGGCGGGTGAACTCCAGAGACGTTTCTTGTATACAGAAGCATAATTTCAAATCCTATGACATAACGCATCTGGAAAAAAAAATCTGGATCCCAGCAGCAGCATAATGGAGGCTCTTGCAGGTGGAGGAGTGAGACAACCTTCCAAATCAGAACAGGGTTTGCAGTTTGCTATCAGCCTACGAGGCAGAAAATACACGTGCAGCCACATTATAATCTAAAAACATTGGCTCACCTCACCTCTCATAAATGGTTGAGTTTTTGTTTTTGTTTTTTAAGTCTAAGTAAAGAGTTTGGAACTCTCATTACTAACATCGAACTACAGAGAAGAAATTAACGGGATGCCTCTGCCAGGACCCTTTCAGTTGGTCCTGTGTGCCAGGGGGCTGCCCCAGTTGGAGAGTCTCTGTTTCTCAGTGGGTGCATTAAAGGTGCCCGAGCCTTTTTTTTAAAAGAAAAAAAAATGTCTTAGTTAATTATATACAAAAATAGGACATCAAAATCATCAAGCTTCAGGTTTCCTTGAGATGTCCAAGAATTTACTTGCTTACCTAACTTAATAATTGTCTTATTTATTTAGCATCATAAAGCAAAAGCTTCCTTTTCTCATTCATTCTTTCAACCAGCCATCCATTCATTCCTTTTCTTACATCTCCCCCATAATGTATGACGGCTTAGAACAAATCTGTCTAACTGGAAAACTGTAATTAGATGACACAGTAAGGGTGAAGGAAAAAAATGTAGCAGAGTGGGCAACAGACATGTAGGCTTATATGTAAAGTCCGTTCCATTATTTAAGATAGACAAAAAAACTTGATTCTGAGCTTCCTAGAAACCAAAGCGAAAAGGGAAACACAGATAAGATACAAAACATCCATGAGATAAAAACAAATCAGCTGCTTTCAGGGAAATTCTATGACTCCTCATAGGGAGGCCAGAAAGAAATTTGTCTTAAAGGAGATAATGTGTGCATCCCCGATGACTGAATTCTCAGTCACCTGCCATCATACATATGCTAAAGAATTTCCTGTCAAAATTTCTTATAAACACCCTCCAGGTAAGCCATACAAAACACTTAGAGTTAAAAGGCAATTCTGCAAATATCCAGACATTGCACAGCCCAGCGAGAAAACTTGACTTGATCCAT
Source organism: Ailuropoda melanoleuca (assembly GCF_002007445.2). NCBI lineage: Eukaryota > Metazoa > Chordata > Mammalia > Carnivora > Ursidae > Ailuropoda > Ailuropoda melanoleuca. The sequence goes on along the minus strand of NC_048220.1, from coordinate 90,872,742 downwards.
GGATCAACCCTAGTTTTACTGAAGGGCCACGTACACTGCCTTCCCACTGACCACGGGCCTTAAATATCATCTCTCGTAACTAAATTTTTATGGGAATTAACTGAGGTTGTAGTCAGAACTCTAAAAATAGATGCTCTGGGTTACAAATTTGTCTTGACAGCTATAGATATGGAAGACCTTTGATCCTCTGACGAGCACTAAAGCCCACCGTTCCAGGACAGCCTTCACTCATCTGCCCCTCCCCCACCACCCGTGGGGCTGGATTTGGGACAAGCAAGAAAAGGGTCCCCAGAATTTTTCTAAGTTAATGAAACTTCTTCTCCTTATATATTTTGGGTTTGCAGAGATTTTTTTCCTCTAGTATATTATAAATTCTCTTTTCCTCTTACGTGGCTATGCTCACTGTGATTTAATTTAGTTTTGGGACTTCTGAAGAGCTCACAGCAATTATTATGCACATCGATGATCGTACTGTGCTGGTAATCCTGACTCATTGTTTTAAAAGTCTGTACATTGAGGGGCGCCTGGGTGGCACAGTGGTTAAGCGTCAGCCTTCGGCTCAGGGCGTGATCCCGGCGTTCTGGGATCGAGCCCCACATCAGGCTCCTCTGCTGTGAGCCTGCTTCTTCCTCTCCCACTCCCCCTGCTTGTGTTTCCTCTCTCGCTGGCTGTCTCTATCTCTGTCAAATAAATAAATAAAATCTTTAAAAAATAAATAAATAAATAAATAAATAAAAGTCTGTACATTGAGAGGTGGTTGTGCCACCTCTCCTAAGGTATTGCATTTAGACGTCATCTCCTGGTCTCTGTAGGCTCTGCTCTCCCCCTCAGCTTCACTGCATCGTGTGGAGACCTTCACCGCAGGGTCTCCGATCTCACGTTCATAGTAGGTGCTCAATATTTATTAAACAAGTTAAGTAGCCAGTATCTTTAGTAACTCCCTTTGTTTTATCAATTTACTGCTTTTCATCATGTACGATGGGGGAAAAATGGATAATTTAAGGAGGAACAGCAGATTAGAAAGTCCCAGCATGGGGAAATATACTTATTTTACAAAATATATCCAATATACCTATTTCGTGTCATGGTGTGTCTGTGTTTAGGTACTTTAGAACTTTATAGTTCATCTTTAAATGAGAAGGTTTCAAAACACCCTGTTTCAGTACGTCACGAGAAGTAGTGGCAAGGCCAGTGCGAAGAAGCCAGTAGAGCCCTGGGTGGGACTCCTGACCAGGAGAGACTTCCTTCTTCACGCATGATTTTAGGGTCAGGAAATCAAGTCCTAACATCCTTCCCTTTATCACATTGAATTTGTTTTGTGCGTGAGCCACGTGGTTCCACATTCTTCCCTGGGTCCACCTGGATGTCTGAGCCACATGTTCAGAGCTCCCCACAAACCCTTCCTGGTGCCCAGGCAGGGTTGGCCTTGGCTGCTTCTCCTCCACAGAAGTTCCTAGCCCACTGGGCAGTGCGGACAAGGCCAGGATGCTGTCTCAAGGCCGGGGGACAGCACCTGCTCTTGCCCCACATGCACAGCCACGCAGGGTTTGGCTCTCTGCCTGAGACCCTTCTCCTCCCTTTATGTTAGCTGTTATGCTAAGCACTTTACATACCTTCCTTCATTTACTTTTATTTGTCCCCCACTACATACCAATGCTGTCAGGTCTTACTATCATACCCATTTTATTGATGAAACAACTGTAGCACAGAGAAGTTAAGTAAATTGCCCAAATAACAATGCTGGGAAATGAAGGACCTGTGTTTCAAATCCAACCTTCGTAATTTCAGAGACTTCTTCCCTCACCCCTCTCTTAAATGTTGCCCTCTAAAATATTTGCGTAGTTTATTGAGATAAGCAGAATGCACTGAAAACATTATATTAAGGGGCGTGTGTTACAGTTTTTTAAAAGGTTGAAAAAACATACAGCATCACAAAACACTCTTCCCCTTCTCTGCTTGAAAAGCACACATATCCCCACACTATTCTCCTAGACTTTGGTCCAGTAAATTCCAGAGGGGTTCAGGAGCTGTGATTTTATGAGCCCTTCAAGTGATTCTTCTGGTCTCATAAGTTTAGGGAGCCTGAACATGATGGGGAAGCTCCAAAGTGGAAGTTGGGGAACTTGGGCGTTCTCTACTCTGTCTCTGATTCAGTTTGATCTTTGGCAAGTCATTCAGTTACCCTGTGTTTCTGCTTCTCTACCTTTCAAGGTCGGCCTTTGGCCCCAAAGTGCCATTCTTGCGCTACCATTCTGTTTGTCTGTCCTTGTGTCCAGCTTGACCAGGCTGTCCCAGCTACGCACCGCCGCCCCCCATAGTGTGGATTGCACTCCGCCCTCTCGGCCATTGACAGGACAGACCTACAGGGTCATGCAAAGCAGCTTCTTGCAGGTTTCCTGCAGAAGTTGAGAAACGTGATCTGGGGTCCTGTGACACTTAGCTGAAAATGTTGAAAGCACTCCCAGCAGCAAGTGCAAACGCATAGTGCCTCCAGCACTGACCCGGGCTCCTCGAGACTCACCCTGGCCTCTGAAACAATGTCTCCCACCCTGAGAATTGGGAGTTGATTGTTCTCAGGACTCTCCTGACACTGATAACTGACCCAGGAGTATAGCAAACAGAGAGCAGACTTTTTTTTTTTTTTTAAGTGTGCCTTCTTGCAACACAGACACACTTTTTGATTGAAGGTCCAGCAATTTCCAACTGCTAGGGTTGGGACGGCTCTTCTGTACCATGGTGCAAATGAGCACACAGGCAAGATGGACAGGTAATTCCTTTGGAGATGCATAGCAGAGAAGTGACATATGGCACAGAACGGCTCCTCTTCAGCAAATAATCTTGCTATTGACAAAATTCCCAAGGTCGATAAGCATTGTGTACATTCTACCTCTCCATCTCTGTCCCTGTTCCTTGGTACATACAAAAAGATGTCCTGGGCAAGCCCAGAGAATAGGAGCTATATGCCACATCTTAACAGTTTCCTGCCCTAACAGTTTTTATCCAGAACTTCAGTTTCTCCCAAATTTCCTTAAAGACTGCACTTAATCCTAAGCAGCTTCCTTCAGACTAGTGAATAGCCATTTTCAAATGTAGCCCCAATCCCTTATTAGAGATCTCTCAATTCTCTGTTGAATGAAAAAATAGATTTCTTTTTCCAATGGGCAGTTTCAACGGAAGTTATAGCCCTAGCCCCTGTAAATTTCTTGATCTCTCCCCAAAATAATAAAGAACAGCCATATTCTTAAGAGTTGGACTCTGGGGGCGCCTGGGTGGCTCAGTCGTTAAGCATCTGCCTTGGGCTCAGGGCCTGATCCCGGCGTTATGGGATTGAGCCCAACATCAGGCTCTTCCGCTATGAGCCTGCTTCTTCCTCTCCCACTCCCCCTGCTTGTGTTCCCTCTCTCGCTGGCTGTCTCTATCTCTGTCAAATAAATAAATAAAATCTTTAAAAAAAAAAAAAAGAGTTGGACTCTGATATCCCTACTACTTGGCTTCAAATTAGAGCGCAGACTTAGCCACTTTCTAACATTATGATCTTAACATAATAGGTCTTCCTTTTTTTTTTTAACCTGTAAAACAGTAATAAAAGTAATAAAACTTCTAAAGTTGTTATGAATATTAAATGACATTCTTTTGCATTAAAATTCTTGAAAGGAAACTTAGTTGGAACAAAGGTCAAGTTTGATATTATTTACTTTTTAACTTAGAGTTAGCTTATTGTAGTAACATATATAACAGGAAATTTCCCATTTTTACCATTTTTAAGCACACGGTTCTGTGGCTTTAAGTGCATTCACATTGTTGGGTGACCGTCACCACCATCCATCCCCCAATATTTTAATCTTCCCCACCAGAAGCTCTGTACTCATTAAACACAAACTCTCTCCCTCCCTTCCCCTGCTCCACCACCTACCAGCACCGTATTATTTGGTCTGTGTGAATTCGACTACTCTCAGTATTGCCTAGAAAAGGGATCATACACTATGTGTCCTTTTGTGACTAACTTATTTCACTTAGTACAGTGTCTTCAAGATCCATCCATGCCGTAGCATGTGTCAGAACTTCCTACCTTTTAAAGGCTGAACAATATTCTTTTGTATCTCTATACCACATTTTGTTTATTCATTCATCAGTCAATGGACACGGGTTGTTTCCACCTTTTGGCTATTGTGAATAATGCTGCTGTGAACATGGGCATACAGATATCTGTCCCAGGACCTGCTTTGATTTCTTTTGGGTATGTACCCAGAAGTAGAATCACTGAATCATACAGTTATTGTATGTTTAGTTTTTTGAGGACTTCCCATACTGTTTCCAATGGTGGCTGTATCATTTTACATTTTCTCCAGCAATGCACAAGGGTTCCAATTTCTCTACATCTACTGATGCTTATTTTCTGTTTTCTTTTTTTATTAGAATAGCCATTCTCATAAGCATGAGGTGATATATCATTGATTGCATTTTTCTAATGATTAGTGATCTCAAGCATCTTTTCATGTACTTACTGGCCATTTGTGTGTCATCTTTAGAGAAATGTCTGCTCCAGTCCTTGCCTACTTTTTAATAAGGTAGTTTAGTTCTTTGTTGTTGTTGGAGTTTGTTATGTACTCTAGATATCGATCACTTATTAGAAATATGATTTGCAAACATTTTCTCCCATTCTGCAGGTTGCCTTTTCACTCTGAGTGTCCTTTGATATTCAAAGCTTTTTAATTTTGATGTCCACCGTCCTATTTTTTTCTTTTGTTGCCTGTACTTCTAGTGTCTTATAACAAACATTTTAAGGCAAAAATTTAATCCTTACCACTGAGACATAGAGAGGTACCCTTGGTGCAGGGAACCCGCCTGACACTGACATCTAGGCATAGGTGCTGTTGGGAGCTGGCCTGGCATTCATGGCTGGGTCATGGTTTTCTTTCCTTGAGCAAAAACAGTCTTGGAGAACACCAACGCTCAAGGAGGCCACTCTGTGACCAGGAAGAAATGAAAATTATACCGCTTTATAATATTGCCTACACAGAGACAGAAACAGAGTTACCATCCCAAACACAAACATTCATAACATTCCCCCCTCCAGGCTAAAATGAATGCCGTTCTTCCTCTACCTGTTACGGCCTTAGCCTCCTCTTGTCAGCCCTTCGTAGAGATACAACACATTCAGAAGGCTGATCGTGGAATCATCCCTTCTCTCTGACAGCATCAAATGCAGAGTGAACCTGTTTCCTTGAGCCTTCTTTAAAATCAGCTAACAACAGCCCTTTGTGCTACCCTACTACTAAAGCACTCCGTGGCTCCCCATTGGGTGTCTATCCTCCTTGCAGCGAGTTAATAAACTCAACTTTGACCACGGTACGCTTTGTGGTGTTTCGTCTGGAGGACGTTGACACCATTGTGCTGTGTATTACTATTACCCATGTTTTACACAAGGGAAAACTATGGCACAGAGAGGTTAAGTAACTTGCCCAAGGATACGTAGCAATTAAGTAGTACAGCAAGAACGTGACTCAAAGGACTTGGTCTCCACAGTAATAAGCGCGTAGAAATTAAAGCAAATTGTAAAAAGACAACTCCAGAAAAAAATATTCAAGAAATTAAAAAAAAATACTCCTCAGGGACTACAGGTTCAGCTCTGAATAGCATTTACATGGGTAATGGTGTTAACGTTGAATGACAGTCCACGCATTAACAAAGAAAGATGGGGACATGGAAGAGGTACATATGTGGATCGGGCAGGTGGGGCAAAAAGCCTCGATTGGCATCTTCTATAGTGGAAGTTACTAGAGATGGCCGAGAATTGAAAATGCAAGAAATAGCAACAAAGCATGGTATCTGTAGACCTAGAGAAAAATATCAAAATAATCAGCTAAAATAAAAAAAAAAGTAAATGCGGTTGCCTCTGGGAAGGAAAAACTTGGCGGTGATAGAAAATGATTGCTATTTTTGAACCAAACAGTGTATAACTCTTTGATTATTTAAACTCAGTTCATTTAAAAAATTTTCATGAAAAGAAAAAAATTCAAAAGAAAGTACAAAAGATGGGGCGTGCAGAACCCTTAATACAATGTCAGAAACTCCAAATGGTAGCTGTTTAATATTCTTGGACATATTGTCATTCAACAGCTATGTATTGATTAGGGGCTGTGTGTTTGAGACCGTACCAGGCGTTGTGAACCTGAATGGTTAGGCACTGGAGCACCTTCATCATATCTGTAGATCTGTCTGTTTCTGCTTCTGTTGATTAGGGAGCCCTGTGGAGTTGTTAGGGCTTTAGCTCTTTATCCCAACCCAGCCCCCAGCCTTACTAAAAATCCCAGGCTTAGGATGGCACAAGCCAGAGAGGATAACATAACCGCCGTGCTTCCTCATGACTAACCCAGCACCCATCCCAGCACAGGCCCCGTCCTTTACCCAAAGCTTCCCCAACTCACTCTGCCCAACTAGAGCCAGAGTCAGAAGTGCCTAACAGTCTCATAGTCTGCCTTATTCAATTTAGCACCTCATTACATTCTGATTTGTAATATTCTCTTGGTATTTCATGCATATAAGTCACTTGTGTCAACATTAAATTGTCACCACTTAAAGACAAGGGTCATTTCTCTGGTCTCTCTGTATCATTTAACATTTGGTGCAGGTCGAGATGCATTCAAGACATCCTTATGGATCCAGCTGTAAAAGGACAGTGGTAGACAGGAGCAGGAAAAAGGCAGCTGCATCCTCAGTAGGGCCTTCCTACTTGGGCCTATTGACTGCAGGCCATCGTGATGGTTTTAGACCTAAGATCATCTGTGATTGTGGGTGTGAGCTTGATCCCTGTTAAGAGAGAACAGAAGAGCGTACCATATGGTATGACGAGAAAAAAGGCATGTTTGTCTAATCTATTGTCTTCCCTGAATCTAAGGAATATTTCTTTTTCTGTTCTTTTTAGTAGCTGCTGTCCTGAGTTGATGGTGCCTTTGAGTTAGTTGCCTCTAATGCTAAGTTTTTGGTGGTACAGCCGTAATCTCTAGGTACTGGCCTAGTAAATGCATGGTCTTGGCAATCTGTATTAGTTTCCTATGGCTCCTGTTACAAGGCACCCCAAATGGGATGGTTTGAACAACGGGAATTTATTCTTTTCAGTTCTAGAGGCTCCAAGTCCAAAATCATGGTGTTGGTTTGTCCGTACTCCCTCTAAAGGCTCTCAGGGAAGATCCTTCCTTCCCCATCGTGGCTGCTGATGGTTGCCAACAATCCTTGGCCTTCCTTGATTGTAGCAGTATGACTCCTATCTCTGCCTCCACCCTTCCATGGCCATCTTCTCCCTGTGTGTGTCTCTGGGTCTCAAATCTCTCTTTCCTTATAAGGATACCAGTGATTGGATGTAGGGCTGACTCTAATCCAGTAAAATCTCATCTTAATTACATCTGCCAAGACCCTATTCCAAATAAGATCACATTCGCTGATACTACGGGTTAGGACTTCAACATATTTTTTCAGGGACCCAATTCAACACACAGCAGCATCCCGCTGAATAGGAAGTAGGACAAAGCTACTAGATGCGGTATGTGGGAATAGAGCTCAAAGCCTCCTATCTTATTTCTGCCACAATGGGAAAAGCATCATCCCGCTTCTTTCCCTGCACTTGTGTTCTAGATCCCAGCAGCTCTCACCTTCTTCCTGTATTAAGCATCCCCTCTCTGGAGGATCTTTGCCGACAGGATTTAAATACGTAGGGAATTACTCCTCTCCGTGAAAAATTTCTAGGCAGTGTTTTCTGTCCTCTGTCACTCTACTGTCTCACTTCCCACATACTCTGCAACCTCTTTTTTTACTTAGTTGTAAACTACTCTGACTACATTCCCAGTAGCTGCCTGTTTGCTCAATTTAGTAAACATTTGCCATCACATCTCACACTTCCCTTCGTGACTATTCCTTCCTCCTTCAAATGCCCTTTCCTTTGATATCTGTGGTTCTACATTCTTCTCTTCCTCATTCCTTTGTTTCTGACCACTTCTGTCTTCCTATGAATACATTTTCTCTGTTTATTCCTTAAATGCCAAGGTGTGTGTAAGTTAAAATCCAGGCCCTTTTCCCTTTACTTTTTACATGTGCTCCCCCGGGGAGACTAGTCACACTCAAAACTAAAATTACTGTTTATGACTTTATGGCCCTGCTATCCATGTCTCCGGGTCAAATCTCTTACCTAATGTGTCTAAATGCCCCTGGATATTTCCACTAGGATGTCTGATAGACAGTTCAAATGCAACAGTTTTGAAATGAAACTTAACAGATTGAAACCCAAACGTGTCCTTCCATTTGATTCTTCCCTGGTCTCCTCCATCTCAGGGTGTGGCCCGTCATCCCATCATGAGCTCACGTCAAAAACCGGGAAGGCACCTTTCCCACCCCTCAATTCTACCTAGAATAAATTGCCAAACCCTATCAATTTTAACTCAGATGTTTTTCTATCTCTGCTGCCACTACCCTAGCTCCAGTTAGTATTATCTTCGGCCCAGAGATCTAAGTGGTTCTGATTGATTCGTCTTTTAGTCTGTCCGTCTGCTAAGCCAATTCACAATTCTATCTGCAAGGTCTCCATAAAATGCATATCTGAAAGAGTGTCTCTGCTACTTAAAACTCTTCGGTGGGGGACGTTGGGTGGCTCAGTCAGTTAGGCGTCCTCCCTTGGCTCGGGTTATGATCCCAGGGTCCTGGGATCGAGCCCCACATCAGGCCCCCTGCTCAGCGGGAAGCCTGCTTCTCCCTCTGCCTCCTGCTCCCCCTACTTGTGCGCTCGCTCTCTGTCTCACACACACACAAATAAATAATAAAATCTTTTTTTAAAATTAAAAACTCCACAGAACTCTTTGGTGGGGACCCCCTTGTTCCTTGGATATAGTCTACACCTCTAAGCCTATCATAAAAGGCTTCTCTGCCCGCCCCACCCCCATCTCTCACCATTCACCCCACTCCATGCAGTTTCTGAATATGCCACAGCTGTGCCTTAGAATCTTTACACATGGTGCTCTTCTCTCCGAGAGACCTTTCTGATCTTCCTACTCTGGGTTAGTCTCCCTTCCCACGTCTCTGTGTTACTGAACTGCCCATGCCATTTGACTGCCTTCAGCATCGGATTTACTCTCTTTGAAGACAAGAATCAAATCTCCCTGTGTTCTGTTTTACTCTATGTGTTTAGCTAGCATAGAGTCCAGCAGATGCCAGACTCTGAAGAAATGTCAGGCGAATGAACAACAGATAATGAATAAAGTCAAAGGATGGAGGAAAGGTGGACAGAGGATATTTTCGGTTTCTAAAGAATGGTCCAGCGAAATAGTGGGGGCAGACCCTGGCTCGCAAGCTATTTGCCTCTGGAGCAGAAGAGGTAAGGAATGAAGAAGGCATTTCTGGCAGGTGGCATAGGGCAGCATGGTTGGCAAAGAAAGCCAAAAAGCCAGTAAAGAAAAAAAATACAGTTAATAGCTAAACTCTGGAATCGGAAGAAACTAGTCAGACATGGGAGAACTATGGTGTGGGGCACTTTAGAATGCCTATGCCAGCCGTTCGCAGGTTCCCCTCCGGCCAACGCTGGCCCTCTCTTTTGTCATTTTCTATCACATCTTTTGTTTTATGATTTCTGTTGCTTATTGTCCTTACTTCTTGGCTTGTAAATCCAAAGATGAGAGGATGCACGCATTCTTGATATCGAAGCATTTAGGCAGTTATCACTTAAATTAATGTTTTCTGCTAGAGTTGTATTTTAGTGGAAAACAATAATTGTTTCTAAGACAGCATCTTGGAGTTGAACCAATTCTATCAGTGAACACTCAACCATGGGAAGCTCACAATAAAGGCAGTGATCAATCGTTCCCTTCCTCCCCCCTCCTACCACCCTGTCTTCCACTCCAAAGGCAGGCTCTGCAACCCTTGCTTACATTTTAAAAATAAATAAACTCAGCCGACGGCATAGCATCTTTTTAACCACTAGCGGGACAGTCAGTGCCCCTGTGCAGAAAGGCCCCTCTTTTATCTTCATCATGTTTCCTCATCCCTCATCTTCACTTAGGATTTACAAAGATTCATTCACTAAGTGATGACCTTGCAGATTGCTGCTTTCGAATTGTGCTGGTGTCCACCCGTGGACTGAGGAGTGGGGACAGGACTCCTGTGCCTTCGCGCCAGCTCCCCAAATAGTTCTACAGTGCACTCGGTGGCATTCACACTTGACTGGAATTGCATTTCAATCTGTTCCATATGATTGGATACTGTCCTTTCTTCCCATCTGTGGTAATGGAGCACCCTTTCCAAGTTCCCAAGCTTATTTTCATCTGAATGACCTTTTCATCTCCCTGGGGCACCTCACCACTCCCCACCCACCCCTCCACTCCGCCTGCTGAAGATACTGCTTTACACATTACTCTTTCCGCAGTAACTGTTGCTTTTGATACGTTTCTATCAGAGACTGTGTTGCTTCAGTAGAAGAGGGGTGATCTTTACCAGCCTATGACCCTGCACCTGTTTCTGTGTGGGTCCTTCTCAGGGTCTTGTCACTGAGGTCAAGCAATTTGCTTTAAAAAAATGGGAAGAGACAGGATGGGACACTACTTATTTAAATATTAGGATGCTGGTATTATGATTTCTTTTGCTAACCTGTGCACCTTCTCTCGAAAACTGGAAATTGGCTAGAATATCAGAGACTGGAGATTGGTTGTGAAAATAATTCACGGGGAGGGGAAAAAAGTCATATTACACTGGGCAGACTTGGCCTTTTCTGCCTCTCTTTATTGATCTCAAATCGCTGAAAGGGTTCAGAAGATAAAAAGAATCTGTAAAACAAAGAAGGAAAGTCATGGTAAAAAAAAAAAAAAAAAAAGAAGAAGAAAGAAAGAAAGAAAAAGAAAAGAAAAGACCCCTGGAGACAGAGGGTGCCAGAGAATCAGACCTGAGTCCTAATTCTCCCGAGAACTCAGTGTTAATAGGGCAGTGACCTGTCCTCTTGGACCCTTTGTGTTTTTTTTGTTTTTTTTTCCTCCGTAGTGTTGGGAGAATTTCTTTTTATGGAAGTGTAATTCCTATGTAATATCCTATTAGTTTTAGCTGTACATCATAGTGATTTGATATTTTTATCCATTGCAAAATTATCCCCATGATCAGTGTAGTTACCATCTGTCATCATACAAAATTATTACAATGTTAATAACTATATTCCCTGTGCTGTACATTCCATCCCATGACTTTTTTATAACACGAAGTTTGTGCCTTCTCATCCCATTCACCTGTTTTGTTCCCCTCTCCAACAGTTTATTTCCTATAACAGTCTGTTTGTTTTCTTTTGTTGGTGCATTTGTTTTGTTTTTTAGATTCCACATATGAATGAAATCATACAGTATTTGTCTCTCTCTGACTTATTTCACTTGACACCCGCTAGGTCCATCCATGTTGTTGCAAATGGCAAGATCTCATTCTCTTTTATGGCTGAATAATAATCCATTGTCCATGCCTTCTTTATGCTTTCATCGACCAGTAGACAACTGGGTTGCTTCCATATGTTGGCTACTGTAAATAATGCTACAATAAACATACATCCCTTCAAATGGTTGTTTTCATCTTCTTTGAATAAATACCCAGAAGTGGAGTTGTGGGCTCATGTGGTAGTTATATTTTTAACTGCTTAAGGAATCTCCATACTGTGGAGATTCCCCAGTGGCTGCCCCGGTTTACATTCCCTCCAACAGTGCACAAGAGCTCCCTTTTCTCCACATCCTCACCAACACTTGTTATTTTTTGTCTTTTTGCTAATAGTCAATCCAACAGATGTGAGGGTGATATTTCCTCGTAGTTTTGATTTGTGTTCCCTGATGATTGGTGGTGTTGAGCATTTTTTCCTGTGCTTGTTGGCCTTCTGTATGTCTTCTTTGGAAAAAATATCTATTCAAGTATTCTGCCTATTTTTTAATCAGGTTGTTTTGTGTTTTGTTTTGTATTAATATTAACCCGTGTTATGTTCTCACTGGATGACTTGCAAAATCTTCTCCCACTCACTAGGTTGCTTTTTCATTTCGTCGGGTTTTTTTTTCACTGTGCAGAAGCTTTTTAATTTGATTTAATCCCATTTATTTTTTTTAGCATTTGCTGCTCTTGCCTGAGAAGTCTGATCCAAAAAGTATTGCTGAGACTGATGCCAAAGAGATTACTGCCTATGTTTTCTAATTTTATGGTTTGGGGCCTTTTAGTCAAGTCTTTAATACATTTTGAATTTATTTTTGTATCTAGTGTAAGGTAGTGGTTCACCTCCATTCTTTTGCAAGTAGCTGGCTAGTTTTCCCAATACCACTTATTGAAGAAACCGTCTTTTCCCCATTGTATATTCCTCCCTCTTTGTCATAGATTAATTGACCATATATGCGTGGGTTTATTTTGGGGCTGTCTGTTCTGTTCTATTGATCCTTGTGTCTGGTTTTGTGCCATTACCATACTGTTTTGATTCCTAGAGCTTTATAGTATAGTTTGAAATCAGGAAGCATGATCCCTCCAGCTTTGTTCTTCTTTCTCAAGATCGCTTTGCCTATTGAGGGTCTTTTGTGGTTCTATACATATTTTAGGGCTCTTTGTTCTAGTTCTGAGAAAAATCCCATTGGTATCTTGATGAGGATTGCACTGAATCTGTACATTGCTTTGGGTAATGTGGACATTTTAACAACATTCTTCCAGTTCATGAATATGGTATATCTTCGTAGTGTTGGGAGAACTGGAGCCAAATATTTTGAGAGGTCTCTTCCAACTTTCAAAGATCACAATTCTAGGAAAAGATCAAGAACTAAGCATAACATATTTACTCCATTTTCATAGATGTCTTGAGTAGCCAAGTGTGTCAGCTCTCTTTAAAAGCACAAAAACAACTTTTCCCAAAGACAGGAGACTAAAACAATTGCCCCTCTGGGGGCACCCGGCTGACTCAGTCAGTTGAGCATCCAACTCTTCATTTCAGCTCAAGTCATGATCTCAGTGTTGTGAGATAAAACTTCACGTCGGGCTCTGTGCTGGGCATGGAGCCTGCTTAAGATTCTCTCTCTCCGTCTCCCTCTGCTACCCCTGCTCCCTCTCTGAAAACAAGCAAACAAACAAACAAACTGTTGCCCCTCTGGATTGATGATGATGGTGATATGATGATATTAAATAATAATCATTTATGTAATACAACATTTTCTATTTCAAGGAACAAGCTCACATACATTATCTTGGAGGCAATGAACAAATGAGCTTACAAACCTATTTGGAGTTGTTTTTGCTGGTATTTTTAGAATGTTTTTATTTAGGTGACAACATTGAAAAATCAGGATATTTTATATAAACATTTGTAATTCTTCTTTGAAATAACAAATCTAGTATTATCCTCCTGCATTATATCATGGCCACAAATAACTGGAACCAAGCAGAGGATGCACATTTTAGATGGGGCAGGCATTTTCTATTTACTCCTTTCTGTGATTTCCCTGGCGTCTGTAGGTATTTGAACTTGTAGTCTCAGTTATCTGGCTTATTGACCTCAATGGTGGTGATGAGACCATCACCATTGTCATTAGTAATAATCCCTGTTGGCATACCATTTTGCTTTTAGAAAACACTGTTATGTGCAGTATCTACTGAAAAGCTCCATTACTACCATGTGCTGAGATGCATATAAAGAGTACTACTATCCCTACTAAATAGATAAGACATTTGAGGGTCAGAAAACTCAAGTGACTTATCAGTGGGCAGTGTTTCATCTCTAATGGTCTCAGGCTTCCTACCACCAAGGTCTCCTTTTATTATTTTCCCCCATGTACCCAATGTTTTGGAGAATTTTGTCTATCTGTTCACATATATCAGGTCATAGTTTGTTTTCTCATTTTGTGTTACACACTTCTATATGTGTTTCAAATGACTGATCTGTTTTCACACACTGAACTAATGAAATTCTTACACCCTGAACTCACAATACCCCCCAAATATGCTTTTACCCTCATAATTGATTTGTCTTGGTTTCCCCTAAGCTACCAGTAGCTTTATCACCCACCTTAAGCTACTATTTAACCTCTACTCTCAGTAATGAGTTTAATTTATTTACCAAATAGCATAACTTCTGATGGACAAATTTTTTATTCCTTTGCACAGTTACTCTGGATTTCTATACTTCCCTAGGTGGACTTAACAATAAGTACATAGGGAGGAAAGCTTATTTGGGTCATGAAAAGGTTAGGTGAGTTTTAGGGAGCCTGGAACACATATCTTTATAACACAGCTGAGTTTTATGCTGGTTTGCTAAGGTCACTGCTGAGGAGCTAGAAGGAGAAGAATTCAGAATCAAGTATTTTTGTTGTTGTTGTTATTTTTGGCATGGGAGTATGCAGTGTGGAAGATTGCCTCACCTCTGGTTCTGATGTTAGCCATGGATCGTCAGCACATCTTGATTAAATATCCACAGTATGTCCATCGTGTCACAGGTGCTGGTCATTGCCTGGGTTGGAAGGGCTATCGTCACGTCAGAGCCAGCTCCCCTGGCTTCCTTCTGGCAATCTGTCTGACACTGATGAGTTCTGCAACTCTGAGACTCGGCTGGCCCTAACTTGCCCATGTTCTCATAGCAGCACAAGATCAGTATGAATTTCCTTTTTCAAAATAACCCAGAGGCTTCTATGGCTTGATTTCACTCTAGCCTGCTTTGGAAAAGATTCAGACTTTTACAAAGTGAGACTTCCTGTGCTGAGGAAATTCTATTTATATTTCATTGTATTTTGTTCTAAGACACCTCGAGTCCTTTGGTGGAAGGGGCTTGTGATAGAAAAATAAATAAATATGATATATTCTTGATTGTGAGGAGGCATCCATAGTAAACACATGAGGGACTGGGTTACAGCATTTCATGGGAGGAAAAAATGAATGCTGCTTTAAAAGTGAACAATAATTATAAAGTCCTAATTTCAGACACGTTAGATGTGAAAAACTTTCCTGGGTTGGAGGAAGTATGGTACCTCTATTAATATAAGCCAAATGCAGTTCCTTATACATGTATGGAAGAGGTATGCCCACCTCGTATCCACACCAAGGTGCATGTTTTGAACAACCCGGATCGAATTAGGCTTATCTGAGAAACGTTCCGACGTTGCAGCGCAGCCAGGATTTGTGAGGCCCCCTAGTACAGGACTGATTTTCCTTCCCAAGGGGAAGAACCCTTAGTGCAGCATGCCCCGATATCAGGCTACAGAACCAAATCAGAGTTCCCGTGGGAAGAGCTTACATGGGAAGGCGTGTGCCATCCAGAAGCCATTGCGCAGCTATGTGGGGGCGGCAGGGCTTCTATTTTCAAAACCTATTATGTTTCGGAGGGCAAGGCCAGAAAAAGAGTTGAAAAAATATTTCCTCGGCGGGGAAAAGTGGGAGTCCATGGCCTTATTTTGCCTCCATCGCAGCTCTTGAAAAACCCCCTCTTAAGAGCTCCAGAGTCTACGCCTTATTCCCCTTTCCATTTGGACTGTTGTTACCTTGGGCAAGTTCTTTAATTAACTTCTCTGTTTTAGTTTCACCATTCGTAACACAGGGATCATTATACTTCAAGATAATGTGTGGAAAAAGTCGTCTCCTTTGCACGGTGAGAAACAGGCATGCCAGGTTCTCGTTATGGTTTATTAATAGTAATGACACCCTACCTGGACGGTAGAATCAAGCACTTTCCCCCAGAAAACGGAGAACCTTTGTCCAGACTCATCGTTAATTCTGACATTGACTCGGAGCTTCCTCTGCCGGCTCTACCGGCGTAGATCATCAGCCCTTCCTGGGTTTCTTCTTCTCTTGCTGCCTTTCCGCTGTTCATCGGCGCCCTGTAAACAGGTGGGCTCGGGCTGCTTCGAACCACCCGCTAGAAGGATCACAAGAGAAATTCGAAATGGAGCAATGAGTAGCCGCTCAGGCCAAAGATGTGGCCGGTTCTGCAGACTGTGCGTGTGCCTCCGACGTAGTGTGGATACATACACTTCCATGGTCCTCCGCCCTCCAGAATCAGTCATAGAGTTCAGGGTTGAACGAGAGACGTGAGAAAAGCAATTGCAGAGGCCTTGAGTGTATGCTTTAACTTCCTGCATTGTCGTACAAAATTCCTCCCATAAAACAATTAAGCACGCCGCTCAAGACCCCTGCCGTGTCCAATTAGACTTCCTTATAAAGGAACAACCTCTTTAACTTTGTGGGTTTCTGGGGGCTGTTTGTCTTTCCTTTTGGCTTATCACAACTCTTCAATTACTTTAGCATATGCTGCGTTGCTACTATTTTTCTTCCTTTCCTTTGCCACAGGAAACAGAGAAAGGTCTTTATAAGAGGCATTTCAAGAAAGTGTGAGAGGGGGAAAGAGGTTGGTTAATGAAATAAAGAAGGAAATAATTTCCAAGGGCTTTTAAAACCGTGTGGTAGGACAATCATTCAAGTACGGGATCAACCCCTAAGCAAGATTAGGTCTTATGGGTGACAGAGGAACTAAGTTTGATGTGTCAGCTTTGAATTCTTATTACCCTCCTTTCTGTGCTCTACACAAATTCAGGATCCAAACAATTATGTTTCACATGCCTTTGAATATGGTAAAATAACACATTGTATGTAGTAAGTAATCAGAGATGTGTGGTGTTTCGTTCCACCCAAAGATTGAGCCCCAATGTGCATTTTGACTCCCCCTGAGAAATATGGCAAGGTCGTCCAATGCCATGAACATAATCATTTATACTTCTACCAGGCCTCTTTCACACTGCAAGTATTTTATTAGATGATCAATTCCTTGAGAGCAGAAGCTTTGTCTTCTTTACCTTCTATGTTTGTTATTTGTTAAGCGCAGTGCCTGGCAAGGGAGAAGCCAGAGGTGACTGCTTGGATGGGGAGGGAGGGCAGAGGGGTGAGGGGTTGGTGAGTGCATGGGTCGATGGAGGGAAAATACTTGGCTTTCTTGGTGTTTGAAGTTTCTGTGTTTCACCAGTGAAGACAGAGAATATAGGGCAAGATTCTCGGGCCTAAAAATTAGGCCAAAACAGCACATTTAGTAAAAGATATTTTCACTGCACTTACAATAAAATCTAACCAGGCGCTGGGGCTACTCTGATGTGATTTGGCCAGGGTAACACTCGTAACTTCTTATCTTTCCATTCTTTATTCTCCCCAGTCTGCAGCAACACCAGACTTCTTTGCATTCTTTCAAAGCACCAAGCTTTTTCCTTTGACAGCTTTGCTGCTCCTGTTCCAGATGCCTCGATCTTTCCCCCTCTCTCCCCATCACTGATTTATTCATTCGCTTGGCTCAAATTCCATCTCCTCAGGCCATCCTGACCCAAATTTGTTCTTTCCTCTCTTTCTGGATGCTCAACACCCAAGAGGGCATCTGACATTTAGTATGTATTCAATAAATGTTTGTTGGCTGATTACCAAACAATAATTCATATTTTCCAAACATTCAATATGTCACTAAAAAATTCTTGAGGTCATTCTTCTTCCAAAATTCTACTAAGAAAGCAAACAATATAAAATGCAAATCCAGGGTAGAAATGTTCTGTTTGTTTTGTCCTCCTAAATAAGCAGAAACTAAATGTTTGCCTCCTAGCCCCCTGTACCCACCTCCCGCCTCCCCCACCCCCACTCTGCCCAGAGAAAGAAAACAAACCCAAAAAAAAAAAAAACAAAAAAAACCCCCAAAAACCTTGAAAGAGGCCAGATCAAAGTTCTGAAAAAAGTTGTAAGACTTCTCAGAGTCTTTAACATGCTTATGTGAACTGCGCATCTGAAGAGATAAACAGATGTCTTCCTCCTCAGTTACTTGACCAGGCAACATTGTTGCTCTTCCTTCTCTTCCTGAATATTTTTGGGATGAATCTTTGATGGCAGACATTTTGGGAAATAGTAAGTTAGGAACCAACATCTGCTAAATGTCTCGTCCCAGGCACTGTACTAGGCGTTTTTGGTTGGCCACTAGTGTTGGTTCCTTTGCCTTTTATTGGTGAAGAACGGGAGCCTCACAGAGGTTGGCTAACGACCAACTCTGCCTCACCATCAAAGCAAGCATAGCAGCGAGGGTGTGAACCACTTCTGCTTGATTCCAATGGTCTTGAGGTTCCCACTGCTACATACTTCGGCCCCAAATATTGCTTCTAATTAATTAAAGCAGATGTTCTTGTTAGCAAGCACTGGAATCCCCCTGAGAGCAAGTAAGATCCAGATGTCTAGGCCCCGTATCAGAGTTTTTGATTCAGTAGTTCTGGGACAGGAGACCTGAAATTGTGTATTTCTAACATATTCCGAGGTGGTGTCTGATACTGCTGGTCTGGCCATTTTGAGAGCCACTGGCTTAAACAGTGACAATCGGTGTTTAATGTTTTCTGTAGTAATGTTTTTAGAGGTGTCAGAAGCCTCTTTCAGGTAGTTTTTACTGCCTTCCAATGATGCAACTAATCCACTTTGATTCCACAAATATTTATGGAGACTCTTCCGTTACAGACACGTTATACGATATACAGAGAGTGAGCCATTACCAAGAGCAGGTGCATGGCCTCAGGGAGACCCTATTCTAGTTTGTGACAATGCGGGTGAGGAGAGACTAACACAATGAGGCCCTCCCAACCTGGGCTGGATCCGGGATTGGGGAAACTCGCCCACAGAGCTGGTACCTGCCTGGCATTCTAAATCATGACTAGTTGTCAGCTGGGGTGGGCAGGTGGGTTTTCAGGAAAAGCCAACAGCAAGTGTGAAGGCATGGAGATATGAAAGAACATGGTGCATTTGGGGAAAGCTTGACGTGCTGATGCAAAGACCAGCATGCAGGTGTGTCTAGATTCAGACGAGGAGGGGGAATGACCGGGCATGAGGCTGGGATCCGGTGGGCAGGGGCCTTATCTGCAAACCGTGGCTTGTGAATGGAAGACAGAGAATTAAGAAAGCTCACGGCGGAGGCGTGTGCTCCCAACCAAGTACGTGGTATCTGCCGCTTATTCCTTCGTGGATTCGTTCAGTGAATATTTTTGAGCTGGTGCTGGATGATGGAGGCAGCATAAAGGAGGCTCGAACTCTGAATCTGTCCTCTAGAAAGAGAAGGAAAACATTTACAATCTCAAGTCCAACACGGAGGTGAAAAAGTGTGCCCTCTTGAACAGACACTGGGACATAGGGTGCAAGTTCTGGAATGGCATGGAGGAAGAGCTTGCTCTCTGGGAGAATCACGGAAGCTGCGTTCATGGTGTCTCATAAGGGAGTCCGAGCTGGGAGGCCAAGCAGGTCCCCGTTACCAACCCATCGGGACCTTCCTGGATACTTTTATGGACGGCTGCCTGCTTCACCGCAAAGAGTATAGGGATACAAGCTGGGAAGTGTAAACTCCAAGGCAGTTAGAGAGAAATTGCTTTTAGAATCATGCCTGCTTTTTCCTCCTTGCTAAACATTCAGAAAATAGCTAGCATGTGCGTTTCCCCAGCCTGATTAAAGGGTGGATGTGCAAGCCTCTAAATAATTGCTGCATGAATCTTTATAACCACCCAAAATGAGCTTAACTCGGTTGGTCTGTGATGGCAGAAAGGCTTCTAATGTTGGGCTCATCATTCTATCATGCTTCAAAGAATGGGAGGCAGGGGCCCTGCTCCATTCTTCCCTCGCTTCCTGATTAATCCACACTTTTAGAATATGACTAAGGACTGACTGATGAGCTGGTTTAGTTTAGCTTTGTAGGATTTTTCCCCCAATTTAGCAAGCAATGAGGACCCGCGCTATTTCTACTCTTTCATTTGGTTCTTAAGTCTCATTTGTGCCATTAGCTCAACTGGTACAGCTCGTGGTACCTCTTTTTTTTTTTTTTTCCCTCTGCTCAGAATTCAGAGACTCATCCTTCTCTTATAAAGTGCTCACAGTCAAGACAGCTCTGGTAAACTTTGCTTTTCGGCACAAGAACAATATTAGCTAATGAGCTGGCTGTAATACAGATGCTCAGAAAAGTAGGCGAAAAATCGGGTCTTGAAAAGATTTATAAACTCCATTCCAGATTCTATTCATCATCTTTCTTTCTTGCTATAAAGTCTCAAGAATTCGGGTAGCAATGCTATTTACAATGATCTCTGTCAGGAGATGTTGAATACAGATTTATCTCCCTGCCAGGTCAGAATTACCTTTAAAACCTAAATGAAATGAAAAAGGAGAAACCACATTCTTCCCAGTAATGGTTTACTTCTGTAATTGCCTTGTTGGCATTGATATCCTTTGCCACATTTGTGAGAGCTGCCTTGGGCTGGTCCAAAGGTCCTTATTTTTAGAAGCAAGAGAGATAGACAGACAGACAGATAATGGTTCATAGGCACATAGATACAGATAGGATGATAAGTAGAGAGAGAAACAGAGCTACACTCATGAGCCTGGGAAATACCTTAGGAATTTGAGCTGGGAAATCACAAAGGAACAATCCACGCCATCCGTGCCATGGGTTTTTGCTTGCTTGTTTTGCATTGTTGGAGACATGGAACCATCCTATGTACTGGAAGTGGGGTCAGAGCATTACTAGTCTTTTCACAGTAGGCAAAGTGACTGAGAGAGGGGATTTGTGAACCAAAGATGTGACTCCCCCCACCCCAGCTAATTGGGGTCATCTACGAGCCGTTCGCTGTAGCTTTACTTAGGACTCCGTAGTCTGCTCAGACCTAATGAAGTGTGACTTCACTCTCAATGTACTCACTTTCAGTTGCCGCCAATAGAAGAGTTTAGTGCAAGGTTCTCAAAGTTTGGTCCCCCTAGGCTAGCAGCATCAGCAGATCCTAAGAACTTGCTAGAAATGCAAATTTCAGCACCCCTTTCTCCTCTTTCTCCAGACCTGCAGAATCAGAAACTCTAGGGGTACAGCACCGAAATCTATGCTTTACCAAGCTCTCCAGGTGATCTGTGGAAGTTGGAGAAGACCTGACCTTGAAGCTGAGGCTTGCTTAGCTCTGTCTTCAGATGTTGTTGGCAGTCGGGGTTACACACGAGAGTCACGTCGAGAGTTGGAAGCAATGTGGATGCCTGGGTGCCAGCCCAGAGATTCTGATGTAATCAGACTAGGGAAAGGCCTGGGTACCAACGTGTTTAAAAGCTCCCCAGATGTTCTGGAGGAAGGGTTCACATGGAAACAGGTGTAAGAGTAACTGGGGAGAGGGCCTGGAGATGTGCAGAGCATTCACTGGTTAATGCAAGACATAGCCCAGGCCCTCAGCCGGGAGCTCAACACACGCTGGGCTGTGTCTCACTGGGGGCTGGGAGATGCCAGGACCGTGGCAGGGAAGAAGCCAGAGACGCAGCATGTCGTGTGAATGTGGAGGAATGAAAGAGAAGGAAAAATCAAAGGGAGCTTTGAGTTCTTGAGCATGGCTAGGAGAACCATAAGGCCCTTCTTAAGAAAGGACGGATTGGGTTTGGGGAAGGGAGGAGGTTTCTGTGGCGAGGCAGGCAATACGTATGAGTTGATAAGCTGTGGTTTGCACTGACGGCGATGCCCCGCAGGCAGCTGAAATTTGGGTCCGGAGTTCCAAGAGGAGAGATGGAAGGGCAGAACAGACAGGGAGGGAAGCGGAATGAAGGGAAACAGAGACTGTGAGTACCGCTAGGCGATACTGGGACTTTGCAGTCACCGCACAGAGGTGATGCTTGAAGCCCATGGGCAGAATGCCATTACTGGGGAGGGGGGGGGATGCCAGTAGGAGGCAAGAGGTCTGAGGACACATCCTCCAGCATGTTCAGAAAAAAATAAATAGAAGGGAAGATAACAAGCTGTGCAAGAGTTGGGAGAAGAATCGCGTGGATGCAGCGTCATGGAAGCTAAATTCCGAGTAGGTGCGGGGATGGGTGCCGGAAGTGGCGTCCCTGAGTTATCAAATGCTAAAGACTGGCAGGGAGCGTGAGCTATTTCAGGTAAGAAAAAGCTGGCAAAGTCATAGCGATAGTAATAATGATCACAACTTGTGGTTCCAACCCCTTTAACATGAGCCAGGCTCTTGGCCAAGCGCTTCACAGGAAGTCATCAAGAACCTATAAAGTACCAGGAATCCCCATTTCACAGATAAGGAAACTGAGGCACAGAGAGGCAAGTACCTTGCACGAGATTACACACAGAGAACAAGTGGGGGAGTCTGGATGAAAACTCGAGGTGGACTGACTCTAGATGCCTGGACTCTGAGGGAATCAGCGTGACCCATTTAGAGAGTGACCCTTCCTATGGGCGCAAAACCCAGCCGCGGCTGGCGGGCTCGGTCCAGGTAGATGACAATACCTCCAGGCTTGCTCCAGCCAGAGTTCCACACAGAAGGCGGGTTCTCTTGACCCAGAGAAGGTCACCAGGCAAACGTGCAGGAGCCCATCAGGATGGAGGGAAAGCAGCACACTCGATTCTGACAAAAAGTTGACATTTGAACAAAGAGAATTAAATAAAAGGGAGCACGTTAAATTAATTTGAAAGGTCTTGTTTAAATCCACTCATGCAAAGGCGTTCTCAATTAAAGCTTTTATTCTACCCTTGGCTCACCTGCCCGAGTTTAGTGAGCACGGCAGCTCAGAGTACATTCTGATGATTTCAGGGAAAGTTCATTTCACACCTGAAATGGTTAGACCTCATGCTGTCTCTTACAGTGTCTTTCTGTTTGTGTCCTCACCCCACTAAAAAAAGAAGGGGGGAAAGGGGAATGATATCTTCCTCTGGAAACATCACACGGAGGCAAACCTTTCACTGTGGTGCATTAAGAAAGCCTTAGATGTGAGGGGCCAGAGAGATTTGAAACAGTATTGGCCCTGCCCTTGCAATTTTAAAAAAATCATCAAAGCGCTTTACATACAGGAAACCACCAACACTTATGTGGGGGAGGAATTATTACCTGTGTATCATGAAGGTGGAAATTGTGGTCCTGAGAGGTTAAACGATATTCCCAGCAGGCAAGGGAAAAAAAAAAAAAAAAACTTTCCCAGGCCTGCAGGAGAACTTCTATATTTGTATTTGTTTTCTCATTAGGGCTGCTCCGATGGTCCAAAGTAAAATTTGGGAATTGGGGTAATGATTTATAAATGCAAGGTTTTTAAATATCATTTCCCATGTTTGGAAGTGAAATTTGGCTGTGAGAAATAATTGCAAATGAGCTACATAGAGGAGGCTGACACAGATTAGTTTTTGAAGGGAACGGATTGGAGGATTGGCCCTGTTTTCAGACTGTTAATTTTCTTGTTAATCATGGGGTTGGTTAATAACTACCTGGTTATGACTGTGGCAGAGAGAGAATGTCTGAAATAGGTCATGCCTTCAGTCAGCCTGGAGTGTCCTGTCTTGATGGAAGGCTTGAGAAGCACAAAGGCTGGAGTGGTGGGAGGGGCAGGCAGCTGAGATCCATGGCACCTTGGCCAGTGTTGTCAGGGAGGGGAGGATGGCAGAGACAGCCCCAGAGGGCTTTTTTCTGGTGGAGATTGGCAGTTCGGGACACATGGGGAGCCCCCAGGGGGACAGGAGAGTAAAAACAGCCTGATGTGTCTTTTTTGAAATCTATGTGCCTTTTAATTCCTTGAAATTTTTTTCCGTTAGTGATAACTATGCTTTTTTTTTTCTATGTTCTATGAACATAGACGAACACTTGACATACATAGACAAGATTTAGAGGAAGACAGCCTAAAACAATCCACAATCACACACCCGGAGACACTAGTAAACTTTTGATATTAGCTTCTCTCTCTCTCTGCCCCACCCCTCAATACGCATAAGAAACAGCAAAATGTAAGGTCCATGAGAGCAGGGACTTTATCCTAATTGTTTATAACTAAATTGCTAGTGCCTAGAACTGTTCTGAGCACATAGCCGATGCTCGAGAAATATTTATTGTAAGGAGGGAAAGAAAAATGCATTCGATTTATTATATATAATTATAGATTATACACATAATTATATGTAACTTCATAGTCATACCGTTTTTAAATCCCAACACGAGATAGGACTCTACACGTACCCTCTTTTACAGGGTAATATATGGCAGCACGAACCAGCCCACAGGAACACTGCGGTTCAGGATTCGGGCTCTGGAGACAGGAGGGTTGCGTTGGAATCTACATTCCAACATTTATTAGCAGGGCGACCTTAAGTAGTTTCCTAATTTCTTTAGATCTCAGTTTCTTAATCTGTAAAGTGGGAGCCATCATGATACCTACAGCATAGCAACCTTGTGGGAGAAAATAAATTAGTATTTATAATGTGCTTGGCACTTTGATGAGCATGTCCAACGTTGCTTATAAATCCTGGTTATTAAGATTATTGTGTGTTATTAAAATTATTCTGAGCATCATATTAATGCTATTCCATCACGCTGGCTGTGTTACATCAGGCATTTTTGCTCTTTCAATTTTTTTACTGTTAATATCAGTGCAAAGATCATCCTTATGCAAAAATTGCTTTGTGTATCTCTGATTCTTGCCTTACGATAAAATCATAGGATAAGTAGAAGATAACAGGCAATGGATCTTTCTATAACTTTGTATATTGCCAGCAAAATGTTGTAGCAGCGCAGAAACCGCCAACAGTGTGCGAGCCAAGCTGCCTCCTTTTCACCAGTTATGCAGGTTGTTTTTGCAGAGCAAGTTCCCTTCCATGTCTTCAGGCCATCTTGAGTTGGGCCAAGGAGTTGCCCTGCCAGCAAGCAACAAGTGTTGAGGAGTGGGATCTGGGTGTTGGTGCAAGTGAGGGGGCCGTGGGATGGGGGTGCCTAGGTGTGGACCTTCTCCCCTGAGAAGCTGCTTGAGGATCAGAGAAGAACCAGGCTGTCACCTTCAATAAATCTAAGCGCTCAAAGCAAAGTATAGAAAGTGCCGTACTCGAGGTGTAGACCAGGGCTGGAATCTCAAGGATGAAGGGAAGAACTCTGCTGCCGTCAGTCACCGGTGCACTTGGATGCCTTGTCATTTTCATGGCCTCGCCCTTCTCAGGATCGCCGATGCAAGGCCATCCCAGCCTCCCTGGCCTCCAGCTTCTGCCTGTGTGACACAAATAATATAACTCACTTCCTGGGGCTGCCCCAGTATAAGAGGATTAATCCCTCCTGTGGAGTTACCTCCTCAAGAGGAAAACTGATAAGATGGTTGTAAAACTCCTCAGAGAAACGGAATGAGTTGTATAAATAAAGTGTTATGGCAGCCGACTCATCGAGAATGAGACCCGATGTCACTTAAATGTTTTGGAGCTCTCTGTATCTTATGAAGGGGAACCTGTTTTCATATTGCGATGCTTCAGCTCTGCCTGGAAAGTGATCGTGTGTGACAGTTTGCTTTTGTACTCCCCCAGTTTATATGAAAGGAGCCAGGCACTCAGGTTGGCTCTATTTGTTCCGAACAGGAAAACAAATCTGGCATTTTTACATATTATTCTGTACTCCTGGGAAAAATAGCTTTGGCAGCTAAGGGACATGCCGTTCAAACTGTAGCAATTCCCATGAATGTTTTGATGTAAAGTAAATCCACCATTTGACGGGATAGTACGTTCGTTCAGCTAATAATCCCTGCACACCCACCGCCAGCCAGCACTTTCCTAAGCGCTGTGGGCCTGACAGTACCTAAGAAGGGCGTGGCTCCTGACTTGGTGAAGCTTCTACTCCAAAGTGGAATTTAAAATCTCGGACTAATAAAAATATGTCCAGTGTGAGCACTGTAACAAAAACATACCAGATGCTAAGATAAAACACACACACACACACACACACACACACACACACATGCACACACACCTGCTTAGAAGGGAGAGAAAGACTTTTGAAGAGGTGACTTCAGCCAAAATCTGAAAAGTACAATTGAGGTCACCCTGGAACAAGGTTTGAGGGACTGGAGCAGATGATGGGAGGGCTTTTGTTTTCCTACAACGGAAAGGCAGGGAAAGCTCTTGGTTCTGTTGAGGAACCAGAAGAAAGTGTGGAAGGCTGGAGTGTAGACAGCCCAGGGAACAGAGCCTGAGGCGAGATGGCAGAGTACATGGAAGCTGGACCACAGTATCCCCAGCATCTGGGAGCTGATTAACAGACAGAATCGAGGCCCCACCCCAGACCTTCTGAATCTGAACGGACTTGCACTAGACTGAACCCTCAGGTTGTCTGCGGGCCTGCACGTTCAAGTCTCTGAAGCTCTGGCTCAGGCAATGGTATGAAGTTCAGGTTTTGTTTTCATGGCAGTGGGAAGTTACTGGTAGACTTGAGGCATCGTGTGGTGTGTGGCATGTGGCGTGCTCTAACTACACCTTTAAAGACCACCCTGGCGGATGGGGAAGGATTGGAGACTAACAAGAACGGAAGCTGGAGGACTAGTTAGGCAGTTCTAAGTAGCCCGTTTGAGAGGTGAATTTAATCAAGACTAGATTACAGGGAAGTTCCAAGCATCGCTATATACCTAGGAAACCATTCTGCTGTCCCAAGAGTACGAGTAAACAGAATAATATGACCACGTGCGTCCCCCAGGCAGCAAAGTAGATAATTTGTTTTCCTAAAGGAGATGCTTTGTCTTCAGACACCCAGAGAGTCAACACCTCCATGAGGGTAGATAAGCCATGACTGTCCTTTCCAAAGTGTCACCATCTAGTTAAGGGCATGGGCTGTTGAAACATCAAACTGCATCCCCACCTGCCTCCCCAGCCCCTCACCTGGGCAACAGTGACACTGTTACCTAGACTGTCTGGGTCTGCTTTCCTCGTTGGTATAGAACGGATAACAGTAGCTTAACACTCCCCTTAGTAAGATGGTATGTGTATTAATTGAGAAAATGCATTTAAGTTACTTGGCAAAGTAATTTAATAAGGGGTCTATAAACATGAGCTATTAATATCAGTAATGTTATTTCATAAACACGTAATTGGGCACCTACCACAGGCCGGCTAGAGGTTCTGGAGCCTGCGTGAAAATATATTCCCACCTCCTGCACACACAGATGGCAAACTCATTAGGAAAACAGGTAAAGAAGGGGATTAAATCCAGCTTTGAAGGCCATTTTTCTTTCTTTTTCCTCATTGCCCACTTGTATCTCTGTCTCCTTCTCTGACATCTCCACACACACAGGAGCCCGAAGTAGAGAACTTCTCACCTGTATGTTTCCCTGTGGAGAGACAAGTTAACTTCAATTGTAGGAGGGGACCAACCATCCCGGCTGGCCAGGGACTGGCCTGGTATTAACTCCAAAAGGGCGGTGCCCCAGGAACCCCTCAGTCCTGGGCAAGCAAGTCGGTTGCTCACCCTGACGACAAGCCCGTGGGACATCAAGATGCTCTCAGTTTGATGCCACAGACTAGATATGAGGCCATGGGCCCTGCTTCAAGCTTCAGTGTCTTGATCTGTAAAACTGGATATTCATGCCTAGGCTGCATTTCTCAGGACGTGATTGAAGGATGAAATTGCACAGCGTTCCAGACCATCTATCTTCGGGAGTGTTGAGTCCTGACCACTTCACGGTCCCAATCATTATTATTAGGGTGACTATATATGAAAATACTCGAGGTACAAAGAAAAAAATAAATCCCCAAATCCCAACAGGGTTTCCTGGAAACCCTCATTGGTCTTCATTCAGTTTTCAGACAGTCAGAAATACAGAGGTAGGAATATAGGTAAAAAAAAAAAAAATCAACTTTACAGTCTTATCGTCTTGTGATGGAAAAAGGGAATCAGTGTTACGTAGGAGGTATTTGGGATATAGCGAGTTACCGCTAATGAGACAAGAGGTTTGACCTGTTGAATGAATAAAAATGAGCCGTCACGAATGACGATTCTGAGACGCTGGATTCACACCAGCTCGTGGCAGTGGCATGGTGTCTGTAGCTGGGCCGAGGCTGAGATTTCTCAATGAGAGCATCTGGCTTAAAATTTCCACAGGAGGGGGACAGGGGTGGTGGAAGAAAATTCAAATAATCCCTAGGAGACCCTTTTAAATTTAGCACTCAAGGCACTAACATAAGAACATACCAGTGTGTGGATGAGAGAACGGAAGAGTCTTTACGAATAGAATTCGGGATATCTGTGTTTGCGAAATTCTTTTGGACAAAAGCGGAGAAAATGACATTATCTGTAATTAGAAATAATAATGTGTAATTGGTTCATTTGCCATATTTCTACAGTTCTGATTTAGTTGAACAATGTGATCATTATGCCACCAGTTTTCAATAGAGGTGTCACAATGAAAAATAATTGCAATATTCCACAATATTAACTGCACCCTAATTGCAAAAGTTTTGAAATATAATTACCATGAAAGCTAATGCGACAGGGAACATTAAGCATAATTAGTGTTTTTTAAAAAAAGGAAAAACTGTTAGGAGCTTGTTATTGTCTAGTAAGGTAGCTTCAAATTAGCTGGCTGTAGAGCACTTTCATCTTGCTTTTCTATAATTTTCATTATTAGCACAGACTGTAATAAATTTATTTGACATAGCTCACACCTGCCAACCCTGCAGGAGAGAACTTATAATGTGCGCCAGCCCCAAGATTCCCCACTGAACCTGTCAGTGCTTCCTACAAGGAGGCAGCCAGGAGTGAGGTTATTTAAAAAAAAAATAAAATAAAATAAAAACCCTCAATTGCACATTACACAGTTCAGATTTAACACTTAAGCTGTGTTTTAAGTAATTTCCGTAGAAAGCCAGTGCTCTAGGAATGCAATTAAGAGCCTCTTGTGGGTGGTGCTAAACAATCAAATCAGTGAACATTTCAAAGAGCTCCTAAGGCGCAGGCCGGCTCTCCAGTGGCTCCAAACTCCGCCAGGGAGCGGACAATTAGCCTGTGCACCTGTTTGCCCGAGTACAACCTCTGATTTTCTGAGAAAGGCACCACGACCCACCAACCCCGAGCTCAGTGGCCATGATCAAACCCCTCAATTTCTCCTTTGACAGAACCACTCAAGGTCAGCGTTTTGAAGCAATCATCTGCACCTCCTACCTACACTGGCCTCGGTCTGTCTGTAATGAGGCTTAAGAGTCAAGATCTTGACTCCACACGGACCATCTGATTCAGCTAGAAGCGTGCTCAGCACAGCAGGGCGCACAACTCCAGGGGGAGCCGTTCACATTGTTCTCTCTGTAGCGTTGTGCATTGGGGGTGTCCAAAGTGAATGATGCCCCGTGTTGCTTCTGATTTCTCTTTTGAGGCTCTCTGCTAACTGGCTACATTACATTCCCTTGATTAAGAAAGAGAGAAGAGAAAAGCTAGGAAAAGGAGGGGGAGAGCTTGGGAAGTAGGTATTTCTGTGAGAGGACCTGGGATCCCATTAAATAGACGCTCTATGCTAGATGCACAGCCAATGACATCGCAAATGAAAGACCAGTATCAACTTCAGAGAGCCTAAATCTGCAATTTAAACTGCGTATCCTTACATCGCCGTTTTAGAACTCGCGGACCCTAGTTTGCAAAATCCTGCATCAGAAGTTGAACATTGTCACTTTAGATGTTGTCACTGGTGACGCCGACTCAGTAATAAAAAGAGGTATAAATGAAAGTAGGCAAAAAAAAAAAATTTTTTTTTCTGGTCAAGATGGTCCTGCAGGCTTTGGTTTGCTTAAGTCATCCTGAAAATGAAAACATATACTTTTGTAAATGATTATGGCATATTCATAGACCTAAAAATTCAGGAAGAGGTGTTCTTCCATCTTCTCTCCTGTTGCCCCACTGTGGAAATTAAAGCATCGCCAACAGTATATTAATAGCTGCACAACCAATTTTTAAATATAGTGCTGCCTTGATTAAATCTGATGGGGCTGAAGCCAGTGACGCTCTTAGGACAGTGTGAGGGTCTCTGTCGCATAAAGACACCATGTTCTCTAGCAAAACAACCGCAAGAGAGCAAGTCACCTGTCAATATACCTGTTTCCTCATTTGTAAAATGAGGATGCTGAACTTAATGATTTCCTAGGGTCCTTTGAAGAGCTCAAATTTTCTGTCTCGAAATCAAAATTAGATTTGAATGGAGCATTTCCTTTGATCACAGGTTTCATATTTCTGGCCAATTCTTTGTTCTCAGAATCACCCTGTTCTAGGCTTTCTGTCCTTAGAACCGCACGTTCTGTTAGCAACAGATGAGCCTTAAAGTGTTGTCTGGCGATGACTGGCAGGACCTCAGCAGGCTGTAATCCTTGGAGGAGAAAGTCTGTATCCACACCTCTCCTCTCCTCTTCCCCCGCCTCCTTCCCTCCCTCCCTCTCCCCAACATAGCCCTTAGCATATAGGTTCTCAGCAAATACCCCTGACGAAAGAGAAAAGGAAGCTCAACGTTGGCAGTTCTCCAGGCTGAGCATATTGCTTGCTTGGAGAAAAAGCTACCACGGATCAGAGTTAATCTTTGGGTCTACAAGGCACGGGCATCTTAGGAGCTTCCCTTAGTTCAGCATTTGAGGCCCACAATCTGCTGAATACAGTGCCTTTCAATTTATGGAAAGGGGTCATATATTTTAGTGGTTATGCATGACTTAAATAATGCTTAATGCTTATTATGATTCCTCAGTGTGACATTTCTGCTGAATTTTATATTTTATATTTTCGTTTTGTTTTCGCTTTTTTTTAAAGCAAAAATTGAACTAGTTTTATTCTTTTCCAAGGGAGAGTTTCCTTTTCTAAGGAGAGGAGAGAAGCAAACTAGAAACTCACAGCATAATTCTTTAAATCTTGATGCCACAGATAAATGTTGCTGTTGTTGTGGTTTGGTTTGTTTGGGGGGGGGGTTGTTTGTTTTTTACTGGATCGTTTGTCAGAGTTTTTAAGTTGGACATTGAACTGGAAAGGGTTAGTGGACTAAAGGTCTGATCGTTGTCTTACTTTCAGAACAGTAACTATGTTTCCCTTTGCCCTGCGGCATAATGTAATCATTGTGTTTAATCTCCCTTCCTTAGAGCATGAAGAATTATCAAAAGTATTGTTGCAGTGTCACTGTAAAATTATTCTTTAAGAGATGTACTTTGTCAGTACTCAGCTCTTGGCCTTCATTTATAATTGTGTGGCCATTAATTCTTACTTGGCAGTACTCTTTAGGTTAAAAATTCTCTTTGAGCCTTAAGGACCAGCCTTCATCTAGCCATCAGTCATCAAACCTGCATTTGCAAAAGTTAGAAACTTAATTTTTCAGTAAAAAGTACACCTAGTTGGGATTTGAACACAGAGATTAGGATATTGTTCTATCACCCAAATGATTGGGCTCTATCAGGCAAACTAGAAATAGGATTTTGAACAAATAGGTTTACTTGGTACAGAAAAATAACGTGAGGAGAGCACGTCTATCACGGATGGAACAAGAGACTATTGAAGTCAGGGGGTTAAGGAAAATTAAGCCTTCTGAAGTTCACGCCTGGATTT